>NC_052128.1:355205-356637 GCF_012273895.1 Zerene cesonia
CCCTCATCTGCTTCTCCCCGACGTAGTTCATGCGCCTCATGACTCGTCGGCGCCCGCTGCATTGCGCACGGTGTTAGGTTTTGTAATAATGGGTTCCGTACCTACCATACCTAACTTAAATACACAACCCTTGGTCCATGGTTCTAGATGCTAGCATGCCGTCTTCTGGAAGCCAGCGTTCTTTAAATGACCTTCTGCATGTTGGGCAGAATTTACAAGGCAATTTGTTTATGATACTTTTAGGATTTCGTCTACATGCTATTGCAATGACAGCTGATTGCCGCCAACGATTTCTGCAGATATTCGTGCGTGAGTTTGATCGTCGTTTTCAATGTTTTTTCTATCGTTTCAGCCCGCAAGATCCGCTTCTTCTTTATCAATTTAATAGAGTTTGCTTCGGAATCAAGTCTAGTCCTCACCATGCATTGCGCACGGTAAGACAGCTCGTAGAAGATGACGGCGCGAAGTATCCGCTCGCGAGTAGCATTGCATCTTCCTCGTTGTATATGGATGATATCGCCTTCTCTATTGCCACGGAATGTGAAGCAGTTTCCGCGTCGCAGCAGCTTATTGATTTGTTTAAAGGAGCTCAGTGGGATCTGGTTAAGTGGAATAGTAATAGTCAAAATGTTTTAGATAATCTTCCCGCTTCGCACAAACTTTTACCCTCCGTGGTAGAATTTGATAAGACCGTGCAACATAAATTACTCGGTTTGCATTGGTGAACTGATGATGATGCTTTTTATTTTAAAATTGCCGCTCCCGGCGATGTGACGTGCACTAAGCGCTCCATCTTGTCAACTATCGCCCGTCTGTGGGACATAATGGGCTTCGTTGCTCCCACAGTCGTGTATGCCAAGCTGTTAATTTTTTTTTTTTTTTTTAAATAAAGGCTTACCAACTAGATACATAATTTCTTGTTAAAACTATTAAAACATTAAACTATACGTCAACACATTAGTACTTATGTATCTAAATTACAGGTAGGCACAGCTTTACCAGCATTTAAAATAAAAATAAATGCAAAAACTTAATAAAACAACTTTGGCAACTTAATCTTGATTGGGATGTTTCTCCGCCTACGCACATTACTAAAATGTGGAAACAGTTCTGTGATGAATTACCAGCTCTTAATAATATTCGCATACTACGTCATATAGGTTTTACTTGTGATTGTATTCTCACTCTTTTGGCTTTCTCTGACGCTAGTGAAGTTGCCTACGGGGCAGAAGTGTACGCTCACGTTAGTACTGGCTCTGGTAACATCATTCGTCTCATATGTTCTAAATCTAAAGTCGCTCCATCTAAACCGCTCGCAATCGCTCGCTTGGAACTATATATTTCTGAAGCACTCACTATAACAACCAAAAAAATTCTCGGAGCAGCGCGTGAATTAGTCAAAACAGGACAATATAAATACTGCTGGGTATCT
>NC_052128.1:357637-363136 GCF_012273895.1 Zerene cesonia
CTAAGTTTGCACAAGGTTTTTCATATTATTTGGCACCCTTATTATATAATAAAATCAATAATAGCTTAAACATTGAAAGCAAGACTAAATTTATGTGTGAAAAAATGTTGGAAGAATATCTTCGTAAATTTGACTATGATGAGACTGAAAACCTTATTTTTGGAAATAATATTTAACTATTATACTCATATTATATATAATCAAAGAAATATCCTTATTTTTATATAAGATTATTTATTGTATTACTTTTACAAATACAAATACATACTTAAAAATATTAACTGAACATTATAGATTTTTATTTATATATTATACTATATTAACTTCAAATATCATTTTAAACCTATCTACTTATGTCCATCAAGAATACTTACTTACATAAAATATTATATACATAAAACACATATTTGTAATATTTTGTGGTTAATATAAAAAAATGTAAAAAAACAAAATAAAATAATAATTAAAAAAAAAACAAAAAAAAAAAATTAGACAAGAAACTTGTAATACGTTTCATCTTCTTTCATTACATATACTGTAAAACATAACTATCAAGGTTGAAAAAACTTTCATCTTAGCGTGTACAATTATGTGCTTTATTAGCGTGACGAGAGCGCATATTCTGCCGTAACACAGTCTTAGACTAGCACGGAGTGTATCGCTGTTGTCCACAGTAATGTACAAATTATTCTACCCACATTTAAATCTGTAACATTCGATTGGTGAAGAAATGTTGAATTTATGTTTTTTTTTTTATACTTCAATGAATATTATAATGTTTCGTTCGTGGGAATATAAACATATTTCTGATGTCTATGTTTTTGTGCAAATGTGTTTCGACACGGCGATGTTTGTTAACTGAAACCACAATTGTATTATGTTATCACACATACACAATTGTGCAAAATGTATACATGTTTATCCTCTAATTATTAAGTACCACCTTGTTATTACTGTGAGCTGTTATCTGAAATATATATAAATAAATAAAAAAACTATGTGGTGCACTCCTTATATCAAAGCTGCTACGCACTGTGCTAGACAGCTACTCAAAACATTATAAAGTTAATTCGTACGCATTTACCGACTCTAAAGTTGCACTCTATTGGATTAAAGGTTCGCCGCACCAGTGGCAGACGTTTGTCGCAAACCGTGTTGTAAAAATCACAGAAAACATCCCATCAGATAATTTTTACCATGTTTCTGGTATCGAAAATCCCGCTGACGTTCTTTCGGGTGGCATTACGCCACACAATCTCATTTCGCACCCTCTGTGGTTCCATGGATCGCAGTGGGCTCGTTCGGACCCATCTGAATGGCCTCTTAAGGGTCTGGATGGTCAGTCTATTGCAGACATCCCCGAACGAAAATTATTAACACACACTGTGTGCTCGCCTATAAAGCATTGCGCTTTATATGATATTGCTCTCACATGTCACAGTCGGCAATGGAGCTGGTGGGACGCCTGATGGTAAGCGCTACCACCGCCCATGAACATTTGTAGAGGCGTAAAGTCGATTGCAGACCTTACGCCTCTACAAATGGATTGCCGACCTTAAATTGGGAAGGGATTAAGAAAGGATTGGCGAGAGGAATAAAGGAATGGACTGGGAAGGGGAAGGAAAAGGATATGGGCCTCCGGCTCCCCCACTCACCGAACGAAACACAGCAGAATGCTATTTCACGCCGGTCTTCTGTGGGGGTGTGGTACTTCCCCGGTGCGAGCTGGCCCAATTCGTGCCGAAGCGTGCTCGACTACCACATAAAAAGGTTTGAGGCCTTTTATTCATAACGGACTTATCCTCGTCGGAGGACGTCTGAGTAATTCCACACTGGAATATGCACATAAGCATCCGGTTATATCACCGCGCAATGATCACATATTTTACATGATCATTGATTATTTTCGTATTAAATGTATGCACGTCGCCAAGGGAACTTGCCAGGACAATAATTATACCACATTATATTATTACCGCAATTAAATTAAGTTTAATTTTAAGTTTTTCGCACCGCTTTATTCATAATTCGCTAGTTATAATACCGCCGTGATTCTAGGAACTTTTGTTATTCCGCGCGCATTAAGCGATCCTAGAGTCATAGTTTTCTTTTTCTCTCATGATAAGTTTTTTAATGGTGACCCATTAAGGGCGGGTGGATATGGTAACGCCAATATTAATAAAATAGTGAATTAAAATTAAATATTTATTATTTTGTGGTGTAATCCAACTACCCTCCTTACATGCGAGCACAACCAATCACAGCACGCTTTTAAAGCAACCGCAACGTCCCTATTGGACGTAGTGACGCATATACAGTCATACAGTCTGCATCGATCTTCCGTGACGATCGGATCTCAACAACTGCCGGAGTGCCTTCACGTGGCCTCTAGACATTTCGTGTATAATTTGTATACCGCCGGAGAGCCTTTATGAGGCTTTCTTGTCACCGCATCAATCGAAGAGATCTTTCATAAAGATCGTAACCCGCAACCGCCGGAGAACCTCCACGAGGTTCTCTAGATATCTCAGGCATTGTGCTAGTGTAACCGCTTTCCCATTTGGTCGCGCTGAACCGCCGCGTGTGTGTGTGTGTGGAGTGAAGGACTGGATCTGGTCTGCCTGGCCCGAGCTGGAGGACCCTTGACCGCGTGGTGCTGTGCCGCGTACTTGCTTGGACGCTACTCCCTCAGACGAGGTATGTGCCGTGTGTTCCCGTCTTTCCCTTTTTCGCTACACCACGTAGATTAAGTTTTACAGTCCGCTTAATATCGAAATTAATATATATTGGCGCGACCAATTTATTTATTTATTTATTTATAAGCTTTATTCTAAAACTTTGATACCAACACCTTAAGCTCTCTATTCTTCTTATTTAAAATGTATTATTCAGCTAAAACATAAAATAAACTATTAATATCTTCATATATGTCACGTTGTGAATTAAATTAAGTTCAACATATTGTTATTCTATTGTTATAGAGTTCTTGTGTAATTGAGTGTTATTTATTTGATAGATAATACCTACATTTTGTTTCATAAGTTATTCAAATTGCAAACCTTTTTAATGTCAATATAAGCTGCAATTTCCGTATATTGAATGAAAGAAAGAAACAAGAAACATTTATTTGGAGAAACATTTGCTACATAAATTACTTTTTTTTAGTTTTATTTATTTATAATTATTATTAAAACGGTTTTACACTAATAACATTAATTATTAACTATCAATTTTGACATTATATAACATCATACTTAAATTTATAAATAATATATATGACACAATTACAATTAAATACATTACATAATTACAATTAATGAAATTCACCTCATCACTCAGATCGGTAGCGTCAATTTTCCCACGAAATAAATAATTTTATAGCATTGAAATGCATTATAAATGAGAAATTTTGAAAGAATAGATTTTTTTCTGTTCTTTCAAAATTTCTCATTTGCTACGTGGTTATGAAATCTCATTATATACTAACTCATAATATTATTTAAAATATCAATAAAATAGGGCTTAAGCTAAATAATATGACATGTCTAAAATACCAGGAAATACCAATATTAGCATCAAATTGACATCATAGCCGAGTATTAACATTTTCATCCGTACGTTCTCTGAAAATTCACTTCAGGCTTAATTAACTGGGATACCATGACGTCCAAGTCTGTCTGCTATCAGATAATCCCTTCACTGGAAACTGCAGTACTGGTATATTTGTATATTAAACATGCTAGCTTATTACCGCGTCTTTCCATATGGAATTATTTTTATATAAAGCTTACTTATTGCTTTTATCAGCCCCTTCCGCACTGCAATTTACTGTTGATGAATATCAGAATAAGACGATAACCTAAACGGCATTAATAGTGTCAGAATTAGACCTTATTTAAATAGGACAAATGACTGTCATCGGTACACCCAACAAACTTCTAAGTGATAAACACAAATACAGTCAAAATGATGTTCCATGTTTTCTCCATGTTTTAAATGTGGCTATAAATTAACGTATTAAGGTGGTATCGAGTAAATGGTAGTTATTTCGTATACACGTCCATATCGCTTAGACTCGTACACAATATAACTTGAAATGACATCACACAAAATTTATCATATATAACGACTTGCATTAGCAGCACTATAATGTGTTATGACTTCCCGAATAGACTTGTTTGAATACACCGAAACCCTTTTGTATATTTACCAGAGAATATTTAGGCAACTCAGGAAACACAGTTGCAGTAAGCTTACGCTCAATATATGCACAAATGCGGAAACATACTGTTATCATGGCTTCATTTGTCAGTTATATGAGATTATATGGGATTGGCAGTCTGGCATGATCGTTTAATTAGCCGTCTGTTAATGTCGTTAGAAATTATTTAGAATTACGCTAAGGTTTGATGGTTTTTGATGAATTATGCTTTTTTATCTTAGAGCGGGCAACCGAGCTGATCTCTATCTAAATTCATACAACAAGGCTATAGCTCCGCTAAGATTAATCCTATCCTACTAATACTATAAATGCGAAAGTTTGTAAGGATGTGTGTGTGTTTGTTGCTCTTTCACGCAAAAACTACTGAGCCGATTGCAATGAAATTTGGTACGTATATAGCTGAACAACTGGAATAACATACAGGCAACTTTTTATCCCGATATTCTTACGGGATACGGACTTACGTGGGTGAAACGGCGGGGCGCAGCTAGTGATACATTAAACTTGCAATAATGAATGATAAAGTATTTTATTCAAAATTCTAAAACTTCTAATCTCACATAAAGCATAAACAACTGAGGGATATTTTCAATAGAGAACGTTTAGTTTACGGTTCTAATATTTTCCGTTTATCTACGCGATATATTGAACGCATAAAATTTTATTTTACACGAACCTTTTAAATATTAGTAACGAGATTATTTTATAAAGCTCACAAGCGATGCAATAGAGGGATTATTTTTTATTTTGCTCGCAATAATTGGGTGGCTATTTGCATTGGAATACTTTTTTGTCTCGTATGTATATTTGTATGTGTTTTTTATGCTAGAACGGACAAGTGAACTGCTGGTAAGTCGTGTAGTACGCGATTACCACCGTCCGTGAACATTGGCAGAGGTAGGGGGACAGCAAATGCGTTACTTGCTCTTAAGGGGTTAGGAATAAGGAAAGGATTGAGACGGGAATAATGGAAAGGGTGAGGAAAAGGACACAGACCTTGAAAAAAAAAGCATTTGAAAGGACAACGTTGTTTTTGTATTTATTAATCACTGGGGTCTATGAAATAAAAGTGTTAAAATGTGATTGGGTATAGCACCCGGTCTTACAGGTTCTTAGACGCATACGTACAATCTATAGTATATGTTTATGTAAAAACAGAAGTATTCAGTTAGTAAGATTAATGTATTAAAAGCTTTTCTCTGTTATAACCCTAAACACACAAATGTTACCGCCTAAGACGTAATGGAAGGAAGTAAATTTGTTTTGTGTGTGTGTGT
>NC_052128.1:364136-433128 GCF_012273895.1 Zerene cesonia
TTTTTTTCGTCAATTTTTTAGCCGATTATGTCTAAAACGCAGTAGGTTTTATAACTGGACAAGGTTGGATATGGATATTCTTTCTGTGTTTCATTAGTATCTTTTCTTTTCTCTTCTTCGCAAATAAACATGTCGTTTGTAGAAAACAGAATGGTAATATTAGTATAATCAAAGATCACAGTCGAGTTAAGCTTTCTAATTTAAGTTGGTTCGCTAACGAAAACAGATTCCAGCCTCGGATGGGTACAACTTGTTTGGCTGTGCCGTAATTGATGAGATGTCGCGGTAAGCGACGAATACCTTTTTTATGTATTAGCGAGCAAGTGAGGTAGAGGTTAGCTTAATGGTAAGCCATCACCACCGCCCATGAACATTTACGGAGGTAAGGCCACTACAAATTCTTTTTATCTGCTTTTAAGAGAAAAAGGATAAGGAAAATATTGATGACTGGAAAATAGGAATGGACTGGGAAGGGTGAGGAAAAGGAAAGGGACCTCTTGCTCCCCCACTCGATTCCCCCATTCTTCAATTCGTGCCGAAACGTGCTCGACTCCCGCATAAAAAAATATCTTTAATCCATTCACTACTAGTCCAAAAATTTTATATCTCTTTGAAATTTTCATATATCAGACCTCTGGAATGCTTTCCTGAATTTTCAAATAAATATTTTAACTGATAGCAATTTATTCGTTATATTTTTATCAACATTTTGAATGCTTTTCACGAACTGTACCGTAAAACGGAGAATTTTTTTTATTGAAACTAGCTGTTGCCCGCAGCTTCACCCGCGTGGTCAAAATATAATGTATGATACAAATTTTCATCCTGTATTTTATCCCTTACACCAGAATAAGATTATAGTGAATCTATATCTGCTGTAACCAGAAATAAATGAATATATTTCTCTTTTCCATAATTACCACCAGAATATTTAACCTCGACCATTTCTCAATCTTCTGGGGAAATACTCTAAAGTTGCGGGCTTTTGGCCAAAGCAACTTTATGTATATCCTTATATAATTATACATACCTGTAAGTATACATACATGATATTCAGTCTATAGATAGAAATTTACTAACAATCCTAAATGTTTAATTTTTAGTTTTATAGCATTGAAATGCTTTATAAATTAGAAATTTTGAAAGAATAGAAAAAATTTTGATCACGAGGCAGGATTCGAACCTGCGTATCTTGCCTAACCGTAGCAACGCCTAGCCTCTCGGCCACCCGTGATCCTGCCACAGTAATCAAATTTCTTCTATTCTTTCGGTTTCATGTGCCTAAGGGGCACCCCACGCCATCTATTGAGATGATTAAGAACCATCACAACCAATACGTAATATATATTATAATACGTATAATTATTTCAATGATTACAATATTGTATCGATGGAACGCGGCCTTTGTTAAATTTAATTTTTAGTTTTATAGCATTGAAATGCTTTATAAATTAGAAATTTTGAAAGAATAGAAATGAAACATGAAACCGAAAGAATAGAAGAAATTTGATTACTGTGGCAGGATCACGGGTGGCCGAGAGGCTAGGCGTTGCTACGGTTAGGCAAGATACGCAGGTTCGAATCCTGCCTCGTGATCAAATTTTTTCTATTCTTTCAAAATTTCTAATCCTAAATGTGTTAAGTATTACTGCTTTCTGAAATAGTGCGTTTGTGAGATGATGTATGTTAATGGTTTTGAGACTAGAGTTTTAGAAATGATATCTGTACTTACTATTTTCCCACTGCTGGGACACAGGCCTCCTATGTGGGTTCAGGTCATAATCCACCACGCTGGCCAAGTGCGGGTTGGCAGATGGCACTTGTCATCGAATTTTTTGATTCTTTGACATGCCGGTTTCCTCACGATGTTTTCCTTCACAATTTTAGCAGTGGTGATGTTATCCACATGTGCAGATAAATTGTAAGATCAATTTATTTCCTGCACGCTCGCCTGGTCTCGAAATCTGGCTTATCGATTTTGAAGTCCGAGGTTCTCACCACTGAGCCACCCTTGCTTTTATATTTAATGAAAAAAATTCAGTATTTCTCACAAAAATAATGCAAAAAAAAGGCAAAGCTATTCCTCATAATCACTAGATAAAACAAAATGACGGGAGTTTTTTGTGCAAAACCACGTTAATTTCCTAGTCAATCACATTAAGACCGCTCGATCTTACATCTTGCACAAGTAATTGGATTTTAGCAAGTTAAAACTCACTTACTCTAACTTAACTTTGACTTTCGGTGCTTTAAACGATTCAGTACTACCAGCAAATGAAAATTTCATGTTGAAAATACTGCAATATGTTAATTTGTTTAAGTTTCTTTTAATCTAATTTTACAGTATTTTTGTTATTATTAAGAAAGCGATAAACTGAACGTGTATTGTATCGACTATTAACTAATTTTATTAATGGCAAAGTAACTGACTGTTTGTCTTTCTCTTCTTAAACCACTGAACCAATTGTGATGAAATATAGTACAGAGCTAATTTTGAATATAGAAATGTGGAAAATGCAGTAAAAAATTAATTAAAAAATATAATATTCCATTACAACTACGCATAGAAGAATAGATGTTTTCTCTTATTAAAGTGGATATGCAACTTAATTAATTTTTGAATAATTTTATTATCACTGATGGATATTAAATATAATTTTGTAAATGGCAAGGTCGTCAGTTAAGATTTCTGCGTTCTTAATGCTATAAGTACCGTCTGTTTCTGCGAAACCTTACTAGTAATTTTAATATTTCACTTCGACTTCTATGAATTGCTTTGACAAGATAACTTAGCAAAGTAAATGTTTTTTAACCTCGCTGCAAAAACGACGAGGACAAGTAAGACGTGTATCTGTGTGTTTGTCTGTCTGTGCATCGAAGCTCTTGCA
The DNA here is from genome assembly GCF_012273895.1 of Zerene cesonia. Taxonomy (NCBI): domain Eukaryota; kingdom Metazoa; phylum Arthropoda; class Insecta; order Lepidoptera; family Pieridae; genus Zerene; species Zerene cesonia. The sequence continues at coordinate 367,025 of NC_052128.1, forward strand.
CGGATCAACCGATTTTGAATTTTTTTTCAGTTTGAAAGGTGAATGTGTTCTTAGCTATGTCTGATGGATATTGGTTTAAGATAAACCGAGACCACAAAGTGGCGGATCAAATATTTTTTTACAATTCCTTCAATTTAGTATCAAATGAAAGGGCTTGTACTAATAGAATTGTCACTAATAGAATACATACGATATAATAAAATATAAATCCAAGATGGCCACCACAACAAAACGCATTCCGGGTTTTAATTTAATAAATTAAATTGTAACTCTCACAGATATTTACTATCAGCATTCGATAGAGAATTAATATAAGTAAACCATTAAATTTAGGTGCACTAATTTTCATTTTCCTGTGTTAAATTTTCGAATCGAAATTCAGTACCCGCTATTTCTTATCTTACTTCTTACTAATATTATAAATGCGAAAGTTTGCAAGGATGTATGTGTGTTTGTTGCTCTTTCACGCAAAAATTACACCGATTGCAATAAAATTTGGTACATAGACAGCTGAACAACTGGAATAACATATAGGCAACTTTTAACCCTATATTCATATGGGATACGGACTTACGCGGGTGAAACCGCGGGGCGCAGCTTGTAAATAATAAAGGAGATTCAATAACATAATGCTCCATTAGGGTTCAAAACCTAAATCCTAAGCTAACCTCAGATAGCCTACATCGCGACAAAATATTTTACGACCGAGTTATTGGTACGCAAACAAGCATTTTTTATCAAAGTGTAAACGTCAAATACAAACATTGCCAGGTATTTTATCGCTTATCCAGAGGGAGCGCGTAAAATCGAAAATATCGCCCATAAACCGTGCCGTAAAACTTGAAATTAATAAAAAATATTTATTTAGATATTATTTTTTATGTCCTTCAAAATTTTGTGTTTTGGGATGTCGATGATGTCATGAATTACGACATACGTGACATTTGTGTATTTAATTATTTTGATTCTGTTGAATGATGTCTTGTTGTCTCTTGTTTCCACTGAAAAATCCTACTGATATTATAGATGCGGAATTTTGTGAGGATGTGTGTTTGTTTGTTACTCTTTCACACAAAAACTATTGAACTATTTGCAATGAAATTTGGTTCGTAGATAGCTGGACAACTGGAATAACACATAGGCAACTTTTTATCTCGATAATCCTACGGGATACAGACTTACGCGGTTGACTTACTTTAATAACGCTTAGGGTTAGTTTCACCACTTCCTGATAGCCAATAAAATCATTGATGTAACTAACAGAGAGAATATTTAACAACGCTTAGATATTTTTTTCTGTTTGCTATAAAAGATGAACGATCACAGCTTTGAAAATAAGAAAGAAATTGTATTGAACTATTTTATTTGTATCTATTCAACTTTTCAGTCCTTCATACATATCCACAAATCACGGAACCGTGACTCCGTACAAATCTGTCCATGATAGATATCCAAACTTGCCTCCGACCATCAGTCACAAGCTCGCGTGTTGCCGTTGCCATGGTAACCGATAAACGCGAAAAACCCCGCGCAGCATAAATCAAAGTATCGTAATACCCCACATAATGCGCTCGCTTGGCAGCTTGTCATATTGAGGAATGGCTAGACGCCCACCAAGATCACCGGTTCGAAACCTGCTCGCGACACGTGATTGATAGATCTTCAGGTAAATATGTATGGTGAAAAATTTTAAGCGGCAACCTCTGTTATTATTCAGAATACAAATTGTATGCCGATGGTCTATTGTGCGAGGTTGGAGTTTTCTTTCGTTTAATTTTTATCGCGTAGATGGTGTCAAGCTGGTATGGTAGTGCGCTAGATGGGTTGAAATAGATGGGGCTACAGGCTTTTTCGGAAAAAATTCATAAGTATGACAGCTGATTTTGGGATATCACATGATTACAAAAAGATGGAGATTTTCAATTTCATTGCATTTTTTGTGTTTGTTACCTGAAAAATAATGACTGTGTGAATTGATTTTGATGATTCTTTTTTTATTTGAAATATGGTGCCTTCTGAGTAGTCTGATATAAATTTGGTCTACTTCTTAAAATTTTGTTAAAATAACTATATTTAAAAAATAGAGGTGAGCACTTCAAGAAAACAGTTTATTTTTCAAGTACACATTAACTACACTGTTTTACAGTAATACTACAACTAAAATATACACAATTTCTGACGTATATAATATAGCGTATATAATGTGAAAAAACGCATACGCACACATGGAAAACATAACACTTCTTCTAACACAACCGGGTAAATGCCAATAGAGGTCAGACCGAAACGTAAAAGTTTCTCTAAACTTCAAGCGCAATTCAGATCTTTACAAAAGGTATAAAACGCTATTAAGGCACTTTTCACACGAGAACAGATATAAAACAAAATTGTGCTAAGGCCTCTTACAGGGGAAGTAATAACACCGAAACCGTAATGTCGGTAATTTGCCTAACCCGACCCTTTTAATTAGACGGCAAAGAAACCGCGAATATCAGTTACGCAGATATAAATTTCCTGGAAAGCGTTCTAAATTTAGTACGATATATGATTAGATAGATATGTATTAGAAATTAGCGGTCCGTCCCGGCTTCGCCCGTGGTACATATATAGCCTATAGTCTTCCTCAATAAATGGTATATCTAACACTAAAAGAATTTTTCAAATCGGACCAATAGTTTCTAAGATTAGTGTGTTCAAACAAACAAACTCTTCAGCTTTATAATATTATAGTATAGATAACTACAGAAAAAGCTATTTATTAGCGAAATAGTGTGAGAAATATACACAAAAATAAAGAAGAATAGGTGTATCTTATTCATTATACGTGAAAAATAAAAACCAGGGATAAAGAGATAGTAAGTAATTAACATATAAAACCAATTTTCACTTGGTAACAAGATTCAACTCTTAAGAGAATTCTGTGGTAAACTATTGGTTTTATGCAATCAATTCCTCTTCGTTACACACACAACAAAAAAAGAATAAATATGATATTGTATTTATTTTCACACGCGTTTTCATAGTTTTTATTTCACGATAAATAAATCACGTTCGATTATACTATGTCTTTTTAGTGTTGATACTCGATTACTGACGACTTCAAATGAATAACGGGACTATTTGTATTTGATGGGAAATGGTTATAGTTTGATCTCATTCCGGAATCTGGAGTGGTACCGCCCTTCGTAGGAGCGTCAGCGTCTTTTTTGCCTTTTAAGCCAGAGTATTTTTTACATTTTCATATGTAGTTAAAACGGTGAAGGAAAACATCGTGAAGAAACCGGCATGTCCAAGAATCAAAAGTTCGACGTCATGTGACATCTGCCAACCCGCACTTGGCCAGCGTGGTGGATTATGCCCAAAACCCTGTGTCCCAGCACTGGGAACATATACGGGCTGACGATGATGATGATATGTAGATAAATAACTTACTATAGATTTTTCTATTATTTTATTCAATTTTCTTTTACTTATTCCACAAATGTTACAAAAAGATAATAAATAATAAAAAATACGGGCTATTCCAGCTCACAAGCAAGAATTACGATGCCATTTTTCTAATTGGGTTTTTATTTCCCGCCATTAATGCGATGATTGTGGTATTAAAGCCTCATGGCGTATTTAAATATGAAAAATTAATAATTTGTCTTATGGAAGTTGAGAAAAGTTAATTTATATCGCACATAAAACACGAGGGAGCCCTTTAGCCCTTACTTTTATTAATTAACTTACTTATCAATTCTCGTGACCTCGTCTGTTTTTGTTGACCCTTCCTTATTTTACCCTTTATGCATTTTATACCCGGAACTTGTATTATGATCTGTTTATTTACAATGTTCAGTTCTGTTGCCGGCAATAAAACATAATTAAGTTACTAAAATTAATATTAAAGTCAACTATATAGGATATACCGTATAGGTTTTACTATTTGGTGAAACGGTACCCTATTTCTATGACTCGCTGTCCGTCTGTCTGTCTATCGGTCAATCCAGAACCAGACTATCTCATTACCGTGATAGATGGACAGTTGAAATTTTCAAAGATTTCTGTTCCCGTTATAACAACAAATAATGAAAAATCGAGGTCAAGCAAAGATTTGCACGGTTGTGAATTGGATGGCGGGCCTTTTTATTTGTTCTTTAGCATATTTATACAAAACCCTTAGTGTCGTGAGTCTAACTCGCACTTGACCGATTTTTATTAATAGACAATTTATTGTAAAACATATGTTGATTTCAATTATTATATTAATAAAATAGCAAATTAACGAAGTAATAAATATATTTTCAATTAATATTCGCTTCGAGGCAATTTCGGTAACAAAATCAGGTATATAAAGTGTCGTTCTGAAAGTATCAATTATTTAACTAATAACAGATATGTATCTGTATCATTTACAAAATTAACTGTTGCATCATTTCAATACAGATAAAAATCATTATAATTTTGCCGTTTTTCTATCCACGTGTAGTTGCGTGCATTGTTTTTAACACGCTTTTATATTAACTTCACCTGTATGTTTGTTTGTTTGTTTGTTTGTATGTTTGTTTGTTTGTTTGTAACTGACTTCTTTGGGCGCGATTTTGACCCACTTTAAACGGCCAGATTTCGTTCAAACTTTGTAGATTTATTGAGGACCGATGACAATACACTAATTTGATAAAATTATTCCAGTTTTCAATTTGCAAAATATGATTTTTGTTAAAGCGTGTTTTATAGTTTTTTTAAACTATTATATTTTATTTTATTCAAGTCAAATTTTAAACAACAACTCAATTCTGTTATAGGTAGTATTATTGTGTATTCATAGTTTTGGTTACTAACGACGATATCGTGACTGCAATTAATTATATATTAATAATTGTGACATAACAAAAAAGGGGAATGTATTGTCTATAAACATCATCTATTTAAAAACCAACAATATTCGTAGATTCCTCGTCATTGCAAACTCTCATGTTCCTTTTGATAGTTTCAATAAAAAAACAATAAACCAGTTAAAACCGGACGTAACTACTTACAATACGCAAACGTCCCAACAGTAAACAAAAAAGTGAAGCGTTTTGAACTCATAGAGTCGGTTGTTACTCGCAACTAACACAGCTGCAAGTGTGATCCGTTGGAAGTTTAAACTTTGAACGGCACGTGCGAGTGGATGTGTTTTCTAGTTTTACATTATATACAGTTTAAGCTGGATATTTAATAGTAGTAGTTTTCGTAAATAAATCTCCATGTAGTCGTAGTTAACGGCTCGGAGTAACAAACTATAAAGTTCTTTCTGTTAGTCTTCAACGGGGATCGAAACCAGGACCAGGACTTTGGCGTTTACCACTGTCCAAGTCGGTAATTTCAACGCGATAGTAACACTACGGTATGCGGTATAACAATACCAGCGTAAAACTTTTTTTTTCGTAGGCAGCAATGAGATTGAACCTAAGAAATAAATGGAACCACTGGAATCTATACCACTAACGATACCTGAGTCTTTGTTTAGAAGCATAAAATTCGTCCGATTTGAAAGACACAATAAAGAGATAATGCAAAGCGTTGATGAAATAGATAAATTCCAACGATCGTTTTATTCCCGCCTATTAAATTAGAAAGTTTTTCTCGCCGACGCCGGTATATCAGCTATGTAACAGAATTGTACTTGAAAACAAGAGACGAATGGGCTGTCTCGTGGAAAGTAAATTGAACAAGTTGTAGGAGACCTAAGTTTGCTGATTACATTGAGTCTTTGTTGGTTTATACATTGATGGCTCGTGTGGTTTGAGATTGTTTAATTCATTACGGTATATTTGTTGTTTGTACAATTTGGAGAGAATTAATTATCATGTAAGCGTAATTGAATATATACTGAAAAGTTACGCTCCAATGCTTAAGTTTTCAACCGACTCCCAAACAACGAAAGAGGTTCTTAATTCGACTGTTTTTTTGTCTTTGATACTCGATAGCTCCGTGGTCTTCCAACCGATTGACGATTCTCTTTGTAATTATTAGGAAATTGATGTCATCTTGACTAGACCTTTAACTAGAATTTGTGGTACCTCCGCACCATGACATCTGTGACTTTTTTTGTAGAAACTAATCATCGTTCTATAATACAATCTACGCGCACTTCAACCTTTGTTTCTTAAAAATAATAACTTTAAACATAATTATTAATATGTTTATATAGATCTTCTATCGCTAGATAAACACAAACATGAAATTAGTATACCAATTCATAGTTTATACCATCGGAATCTCAAACTGCGTCCGTATGCATCAATAGAAATCCTGGCGGTACTATTAATATCAATAATGTTAACCAAAGCGCATTTATGTCAACTGAGCATGATCGATACGGCTGCACCATATCCTGATACCATTTATTAGACAAACAGTTTTAAAGTTCAGTGAAAGATGTATTGCTTTACATTTGATGTTGTGTAGATTAAATATTTCATGGAATGACACCGACATCTTTTAATGATAGCATTATTTTAAACAAAAAACTGTACCCTTTAAAATTAAAATAAAATAAATGCAACCACACGGAATGCATCAGCTTTTAAGTGAAAAAAAGAATCGTCAAAATCTATTCACCCGGGTGAAAGTTCTGTGTTAACATACACAAAAAACAGTTAAATTGAGAACCTGCTCAATTCTTATAGTAGGTTGAGAAGTCTTCTTAAGATTGCTAAAATTACTGTGAAATAAATGTTAACAATAAATTAATAAGTGTAACCTGTTATTTACGATAAACAAATATAGTTCAAACATTAAAAAACCGCGACGATTTTTAGAATACACTAGAAATGCAACGAAAAAGTCATCCACACCAAATAAAAACCACCAAAAATCACTCAAAACTCAAAGCAAAGGGACTACATCCTCCAAAATAACCACCTCAATATTAAAAATAAACAATCGCAAAATTGTTAGCGCCTCTCGCTTCGTTAAAATACTCCAAGCGCGCGGAAACCACGGCATCGATGCATATTCATGGGAGGGACAATCAAAGGCCTTTTTGTGCTATGACCGATACACACCGCTGAAAAGCTAGAACTAAAATGCTTTTTTTATGTCACAGTCGACAATGGAGCTGGTGCGACGCCTGATGGTAAGCGCTACCACATGTGAACATTTTTAGAGGCGTAAAGTCGATTACAGACCTTACGCCTCTGCAAATGGATTGCCGACTAAGCTTGTAAAAAGCAGACCCCATGTCTGGTTCTGTAACAAATTTGTGAAGATTATACGTATTATAATATTGCAACATACCATTAGTAGGCATTTAAAGGTAAGTACCGTTTCCCATTTTATAAAGTTTTAGAAAATGTGTGTAAGTTTGCCAAACCGTAGCAACGCCTAGCCTTCGGCCACTCGTGATCCCTCCTCAAGGAACTAATTTCTTCTATTCTTTTTCTTTGACACACTAATTCTTATGTCTGTACCTCATAACAAAAACATTCTTAAACTACGTTTGAATATAACCAGACACAATCTATCTCTTGTAGCATTCACGTCTTCTTTTCCTTAATTGACAGCCCTCAATCCCACGGACGGTTTCAATAGTACAACCAAATGCAGTCGATTGGCAGGAAATCTGTAACTACCCCCAATGCTACAGAGTCCTGACATAGACAGCTTAACGTATAAATGAATCGTCAGTGAACCAACTCACTGGAGATCGTAATAGGAAGGATTTTCCTTGTGGCCCCATTAAATTTTGTGGGACGATTGAAACTGACCGTTACTTTAGTATCGGAAATGTTATTGCCATTACCGACGTTAGTGTTTCATGTTTAGTATGCATTTTATACATCATTTTTTTTTTATGTACAGTCGGCAATGGAGCTGGTTGGACGCCTGATGGTAAGCGCTACCACCGCCCATGAACATCTGTGGGGGTGTGGTACTTCCCCGGTGCGAGCTAGCCCAATTCGTGCCGAAGCGTGCTCCACTGTACCACATACATCATGTTTAGATTAGTTCTTTAATGACATAATTTTCTTATGTATTATTATGAAAACCTAACTGCTAACTTTTAAGTTTTATTTTAAATGTATTTTTATGATCTCTCATTTCATACCCATTTTGCTAGGATATGAAAATAAAACGAGATAAAATTAAGATTATCTCGAATGTCATAGGAATAAATATACAGTGTGATATACATACGAGTACATAGATACATACGCTTGAAAAACATTACCCTGTTTCTGCTGTCATTCGCGTCAAACACTGTCGCAGAAAGCTTAAAATTGTACCTCAATGAGGAATACAATTTTTTATTAAGTTTTATTATAAATGAGAATACAAGAAAATTTATATAAGTAAACGACTGCGTAATATATGAATATGATATAAACTAAATGCAATAATCGTTTAATTTTAATTCTGTTAAACTGTTACATCGCATATCTAAGGCGTCACTGATCAATATAAAATTTCCCGACTATTTCAGTTCAAACGAAAAATAACTAACTATATCTACGTTTCAGCCAAAAAGTCCTGTTCATCATTTATCAAAACAATGTGTCGCAAACCATACAAAAACAAGACAAATTACGCTATTTGTTCGCGATTGTCCCCTCGATACTGTCGCCCGTTTAGCTGAAATGAACAATGGCTTCTGTGATAAAATAAAACATGTAAATTATTGTAAAATATAGTGCAAATAAAACGATTATCCCGCAAACTCAATCAGTTATATGAATCGTTAGTCGTTTACATCGTGTGATAAATATTCGTGTTTATTTGTTGGTTGGAATTATGAGCTTTATTTATTACTTGAAATACATAGATACAGTTACTGTTACTAGAATCGGATTCACAAAAACATCCTAATTCTTAGTGATTTATTGCTGATTAAAAATAAATCTATAAAATATTGTATACTCACCGATCCTTGTTAAGTATACAAAGTTTGAATGAAATCTGTCTGTTTAAAGTGGCTAAAAATCGAGTCGAAAGGAGTCAGTTACATACATATACATAACATAGATAAAGCTAATAAAAGCGTATAATATTCAAGTCTTCCAGAGAAAAGTGAACGGGTACCTTAGTTATAGAGAAGCGCTCTTCATCTTAAGCTACATCTCAGCTTACCATCAGGCGGGATCGTGGTCAAGTGCTGCCTTATCATTGAATAAAAAGCTAATAAAAAGCTAATAAAAAGTTAATAAGAACCAAGATACTATTAAAATTAAATTGCAAATTTAGTTTGCTGTTATGCACTAACTACCGCTTTTCTTCTATTAAACTTTTCCTATATCCGAAGGTTGCCTGGAAGATATCGCTTTTCAGCGATAAGGCCGCCTGATATACCGCTCTTCTTTGTTTTTGTTTCTTTTTGTTTGTAAGTCCGCTTCTCTTTTTGTGTGAGTGCATTAAAGTATTTATTTATTTATTAAAAACTCGTGCAATATCAGTGTACTAGTTGCGCCCCGCGTTTACACCCGCTTAAGTCCTTATCCCGTTGGAATATCGGGATTAAAATTTGCCTTATGTTATTCCAGTTGTCTAACTGTCTACGTATCAAATTTCATTGTAATCGGTTCAGTAGTTTTTGCGTGAAAGAGCAACAAACACACACACATCCTTACAAACTTTCGCATTTATAATATTAGTAGGATAGGATCATACCAATAGTCATCAGTGTATTATTTCAATAGTCATAATGAGAACTAGATGGTGTGTAGCGGATCGTGAAGCGACACTGTTCACGCATACTAAACTCTATAGCGAACATATTATAATGGTTGACATTATACCACTAATTTCCCATACCAATCATTCGTCTTACGCAATGTGGTCCTGTGTATAAGAGGTTGCGTCTTATAACAGCTGTTGCAATTGCTTGAAAAACCGTTGACATCTAATTTCAAAGATTTTTAGAAACTTCTGGAAAGTATTTTGAATTTATTATAGCTACGTTGTTTAATAGTTTTGTAAACTATTAATGTTAACAATAATTAACAGTAATTAAGCTAGGTTCAGGTAATGTAATAAATGTTTTATTGAGTATAAATCTAAATAGTTTGTTTAAACGAGCTTTTCTCAGGAGCTTTGTATGTTGTATTTAGTAGGTCATTGAGTGTACAATATCAAATATATGACTCGCACCTAAAAAAATGATCAATTATTATAATGTATATTATAATTTATTAATTAAAAATATATGAAAAGTATACAATCTAATACGAAATATAAATGTAATATATGTTCGCGTCACTCGAGCCTTACTCCAAGCATTATAATGATATCTGTTAATGATAATTGCTTTGGAATAATCACAGATGACGTAAATCACTCGGATTTCTGACATACGCTAATGTCATCATTTCCCAATAATTGTCATCATCATTTTGATGACGAATGATTTAAAGGAATTGTGCATTAGAAATTAAAGACTTTATAAAGGATCTTAAACGCGATTTATTCATTATATTATTAACCCGACATTTCGAACACATTTACAGCGAGCGTGGTCACGGATAGACTTAGTGATATAATGAATAAATCGCGTTTAAAATCCGTTAAAAAGTCTTTAATTTCGAAATGTATAATACTGGCATAAAATGAAACACAAAATTATGTTTTAATAAAAGTGTTATATTGGTGATGCAATTTTTCTTAGAAATTCTAAAACGTCAAATCCACGTTTCGTCGTATTTTTGTGATGGATTTTTATGACTCATTTACACTAGAATGGCTAAACATTGCAAGAAATTAGTATTTAAAAACACATCAAAATCACATTTAAAATTACATCCATGGACTAAACAATATAAAAAAAATATGGAACTGATAGAAAAATTGTATTGTTTTATATATTTTATATATAAAGTTGGATAGAAAATTAGAATTGGTCTATATCATATTTTTCTATTGTCTACGCGCTCAAAGTCACAGATGGAAAGCTAATATATACTAAAATAAAAATACTAACAGACACACAGATCAGTCACCGCCATACTACACGAACATTCCATTTAATAGTTAACTGGTTATGCAGCAAGCCATTCATAAAACCTAAGGGTAAAACGTCTTAAAGTGGGTCTCGCAATATTTCGATACGATGGGCCTTAATAAATACGTGTTCGTCCCGATACAGGCGTGTAATGGGATGCTGCGTACGTTTTTATGTGCCTCCGATAGGTGATGTTTTATGCGAATGATCTAATATTCATTTGTATACTTATTTATGGGACAGAAATGAGACATACCTACGTACAACTATGATATACCCTGTTACTGAAGTTTCATGTTTCACGGGTTAGCAAAAGGTTCAAAGGAATGCATTTTTTACTAACCGACTGTTGACCTCTTTGACACTAGGAATTAAACTGGGAAAGACTTATGATTCTTTATGATAACTTATGATACATGTCTATGATCCACATGTCTAGGTTATATCCACCATGTTCCACCTATGTTTTACTGACCGACTGTGGACTTAGTCACCTGGAATGGAAAGTAGATATTTTTGGGAAAGATATTTGTCATTACCTTGAGTAATTAAACATTTTCAATCAACAAATCAGTCATTCGTAGGAGTAAATTATTAAATTTTTTAAGTAGAGTATAAACCACATGAAACATTTTTTAAATTTAGTTTTTTTAATGACATCCGTTTTAATATTCTAATTTAATCCGGCCTAAATATTGGATTTTATTAATTAACGCGGTGTACCCAATTAAAAAAGCAAAAAGTATAAAATACCAAACAGACCAGAGACAAAATTACTGGCGCTTACATTTTAAAAAGCGCTTTTGAATTTCCTCGCCAAAGAGAATTTTTAGAATCACATTTCAGTCACATTTTCACCTAAATAGGTCAGATTTAAGGTTAATTTAATGTAAACAAATTAATTTCGTTTTTTCCAGACTTTCCCTCGCTTCATATGCTTCGGATCTCTGAGCTTTCGCTTTATTTACACCTAAGGTTTACGGTTTTCACTTATTTAAAATTCTTTACGGCTCGCAGTGGATTCTATATATTTTATTTCAAAAGGTATTTAAGTTAAAAATAATCAACGAAATGCTGAAATCTAAGATTTCGAAATTTAAAAATTCAATATTAATTAGTTTCTCAATAATATATATGTATTATTCTACAAATCAATTATTTAAAGAAAAATACTATTCTTACACTAATATTGGTGGGTCTCGAATATCTATTTAACTACACGGTCTTAATAATTACACATAGGTGTAATATACGCCCGAAAGTATACAAATACGCGTAATGTAGACAGATATTTGAAGCCACAAATCATCCGCGGATATCGTAAATGTATCCAAAATGAATGTTCGCCATTACTACAGGCGGAGCGTGAATAAGCCTGACTGCGTATTACACCAAAGCGTAATATATAAAGATAAACTTTTATACTCATGTATGTTTGAAACTTTTTCATACGTACAAAAGTATAAAAGTTTTTGGTTGCAATTTTTACAGATGTTAATGATTATGATTATAAGATAGAGACCAACGAAATTCTGTAAGGTCATTCTCAGTTACAAGTGGTGAAATTAATATGACTTTCTTTTATTTGTGTAGAAGAAAGACAGAAATGAGAAAGTTTTACACATCGTTTATAAAATACATACAGATTTTTTATCACACTTACACGACCCATTGGTTGGATTTTATGGAAAAGATATAACAGTATTACTACTTTTAAGTGTTAATAGGTTAAAATAAATGGACGACTAATTATTATTATTTCTAAAATATATGGAGGGAATGCAATTATTTAAAAATAAATACTTATTATGATTCAACCAATACGTGACTCTCAAGTTATATTAGACTTTCTTAACTTCTAAAAATGTTCAATAAAATATAAACGTTTAGTGACGTGGCTTTATCGAAAAGTTAGTTAAGAACATAACTTCGTAAGTATTACTAAACATATTAATAAAACTTTATTGAAAGAGTGAAATGCCTTTCAAAGGGTATAGACATTTCGCCCCTAGATAAACTTTCAAAATTGCTTGGTCTGACTAGATAAATAATCAATTTCAAAACATGCTCAATAAATATCAAAGTTTCATGCAACTGTTTTCATACCCCTTATTAGCTGTGGCTCGTGGTTCACTCGCACCAGATCATAAACCTGTCAACTCTCATTTCATCTTTTTAAAGGTTGAAGAAAGAAGCTGATCCTCAAGGATGCTATTTTCGTTTCAATTTACAACCAAATGATGGTTAAGCTGTGAAAATACAGCAGACTTTCACATTTATAACATTAATATGGATTTCAAGACAAAATACAAGTGACGTATAACACGTTATTATTAGCAATAGGCTGAAAATACAGTGCGTAAGACTTGCGTGATTGATGGGCTCACGAAAAATGAGGGGTCGAGGTGTATTGTTCGAATATCTCCAACTAAATGCAATATTATACGTCGGTCGTGTCATTCGTGGGTCGTGATTTATTCGACTAGCTGGATATGGCGATCGTTGTATTTTGTGTGCTATTAATTTAGTCCGTGATTTGAGATGTGTCACTATGACATGATGGTGTTAGCATTGGTATGGTTTATTATATTGTATTGATACAAAAATGTTGATGGCAACTTAACTTTAAATGCATAAAATATGGACATTTCTATTTAATTGTTGCTTTTTTATTTATTTTAGCTATTTGGCTAAATCAAACTCAATTTATTACATGACAGATGTTATCGAAGCACTAATTTATGATACAATAGGAGAAAATACGTCATCGCAATATCCGTTTCCTAACGCTTCCCAGTCCATTTCTTCCCCGTCATCAATCCTTATTCCTTTCCCCTAAAGGATAGGCACAAGCTGTACGAATGTTCACGGGCGACGGTTTTCCCTTACCAAGCAAAATACCAGCTTTATTACCTGCTTTTGCCGAAAAAGGTGTCACATTTAAAATGATTAAAATTTAGAAAATAAAAGTTTTTAACGGGTTTTAAACGTGATTTATTCATTATACTATTAACGCGACGTTTCGAACACTTTCAAGCTATCTCCCCGTGACCACGCTCGCTGTAAAGTGTTCGAAACGTCGGGTTAATAGTATAACGAATAAATCGCGTTTAAAATCCTTTAAATAGTTTTAAATTTCTAAACGCATAATACTCGATTAAATAGCAGACGCACAAGTTTTCCCTTACCAAGCAAACCAGCTTTTACCGAAAACGATATCACATTTAAAATTATTAAAATACGGTGTTACGCGCACCCACAAACAGGCGTCACGCTTTGACCGAGCGGCGCTTAGGCCGCTTCAGGCTTTACACTACACTTCACACCTGCTTTCACAATTTAACTTGAAACACGGCATTCATCTAAATGTAAGGAGATACAAGCGATCCCATTTACATCTGCCACCTGATGGGATTACACGCATATCAGCTTGCGCGATGCATTACGACATTGCACTGATTTTAATGAAATGCTTTGGTAATGGTTTTTCAAATATATGTGGGAAACGGACGGTGACGGATGAAAGAGGGGTATGAGGTGTGCGAAAGGGAAAGAAGGGTTATGGCGGCGGATGTAAGACGAAGTGTGCGTGCGGAATAAAGTAAAATTATTACAATAAAAATAATAATTACAATAATTTAAGACGTATTTACAAGCAAACAACAATTATTACAATAATTTAAGACAAAAATTATTATAATAATTTAAGACGTATTTACAAGCAAACAACCATTATTTATTTCAATCCCACATATATTTACAGTTTAGCAGTTGTTATTAAAGCTGTTTTTCGCTTGGCATTTGGCTGCTTATAAGGTTGAGAAGTTCGTTTGAACGCGATAATTATTTTCAACGAATAAAATGTGATAAACGAAGACTTAAAAATTGAAACAACTTTCTCGTATTGAAGCGCAAGTGAAACCGCGGATAAAAACCTGTCAATTAATAATAGTCAATGGTAAAACAATTACATTTGTTAACTTCATATCCTATTTTCTTCCTATTAAATGTAATTCCTGATCATCATAATATCACTACATACTATAAAGCAAAGTCGCTTCCCGGCTCTGTGTCTATGTATGTATGTATGGTTAGATCTTAAAAACTACACAACAGATTTAAATATTTTTTTTAATAGATGAAGTCAAGAATAAAGTGTATATGTATAATATCATCAATTAAACTACTTCAAATGACGTGTGCAAAGCCGCGGGCATTAGCTAGTGTATCATAAAATTACAATATTCAAGCGTTAATAACTAAAAGCTTCAAATATACACACTTGTGGCCTTTCCCAAACATGAACATCGAAATATAATTACTCACAAACAAGTTTATGAAAACTATCGAAGCTAACACACACTTTCAAACTATGCTTAACAGCTCAATTTTCATACAGTTATATTATATTTAAGTACCCATATCCTCTGTGGGGGAATACGGCTTATAAGTGACAACATAGTACTAAATATTTCTTCATACGCCCTTCCAATAAATCTTTATACGCCCCCGTATCTTTCAAAACAGGCGTCTTGATGGTTAAAAACTTCAAATGACACATTAGTTTTTTACACAGTCTATTTATTTTATTTTATTTATTTGTTTATTGGTAATCCAACAGCTTTACATGTTAACTACATTACAACAATATGTTTAATTTAACAATTAGCCACTAAAGGATTACAACATATTTATCAAAACGAAGAGAGAAGATTATTAACTATCCCTACTAATATTATAAATGCGAAAGTAACTCTGTCTGTCTGTCTGTCTGTTACGCTTTCACGCCTAAACCACTGAATCGATTTTGATAAAATTTGGTATGAAGATAGAACTGAACTTGGGAAAGGACATAGTATACTTTTTATCGCGAAAAAAGGGTAGAAAGGGTTTAAAGAGGGGATGAAAGTTTGTATGAAAGTTCGATCGTCAAACCGATTTTGATGAAACTTGGTATGAAGATGGAGCTAAACGTGGGAAAGAACAAACCATACTTTTTAATGCGAAGAAAATACTCCTTAGCATGTCGCGCGATATAAGCGAATTCTACGCGGGCGAAGCCGCGGGCAAAAAGCTAGTACATTTATAAAAGGAAATACTAATAATTACTTCATATTCCTGCAGGCTTGTGTGTGCGTGTGTATGTGTGTTTGTGTATGAGTGCTGTTACTTCAAATAACCTCTGTTGTATATAACAATTATATATTATTTCTGTACCAACATTATTAGATTCTTATAAATTACTATCTGTTCGCCCCGGTTACACCCGCGGTACACATATAGCCTATGTCACTCAGTGTAAATGCAGCCTAATGATGAAGGAATTTTCGAAATCGGTCCAACCGTTCACGCGTGATGGCATGACCAAGGGAAATAGGGATTCATTTTGATATATAGATAATACAGTCGACACAAGACTAATAAAAATAATAAAAAATATCAGACTCTATGTGAAATATGAATGCCGGTTGTATTTCCATAAAAAAGCATTAAAAAGGAACATCTACTAATCCATACTTGTAATTTATAAATCTACAGAAAGGGTATCTAAGTGGTTATATCCAGAGGTTCCGTTGTAGTTAACAATACTCGGGGGCAAACAAATAACTCCCGCAGTTTCTAACTCACTTTAAAACTAACCTTGTATCGTTATAGTTTAAATCGTTATATTCAAGCAAATATATTCTGAAATTAAAGACTTAATGGAATTCAAAGCGATTTATTCATAATATTATTTATCCCAACGAGATTATTTTATTTAGAGGATAGATAGAGATGCTCCATGTCTTATACCAAAGTTGTTGTTTATGTACTATTTTTTACACCTTATAAGTGCAAATAGTTCATCTTATAATATAAATATAAAATATTAATATCTGTAATTAATTTTATATTGTACTAATTATTGTATTAACGTTCCAGCTTCGTCAGCAGCTCATAGCATCTCTATATAATAATCTAATAGCCAAGTCACTCAATAAAGATGCAGCTTTCTAATGATGAAAGAATTTTTGAAATCGGTCCAGGAGTTTTAGTGCTAAAACATTATAAACATACCTACAAAAACAATATCTGTATGCACTAATAATATACGTCATAACGATAAATGACTACCCGGGCAGAGCCTGGGCGTACAGCTAGGTTATTTATATATTTGGTCTAGTTCTGACAATTTGAAGGCAGTTCTGTTTTTTGCTAAAAATAATTATTTCCCGGTAAGAACCAAAGGAAAATGTTATATTTCTTAAAGAAATATGGAATATAATAATAAATTTTATAAATACAAATATTTTTGCAATATATTACGATACGAAGTTTATGGAAGCAAAAAAAAATCGAGTTTCCCAGTACTTTATTAGTACATTATGAAACAGCTTCCAGGAATTCAACAAACGGAATTCCGTTGCTTTCATATTCTGATTAAGGTTGACGTGTTGTTTTTCGTATGTATTTCATTATTTCGATTCGTTTATTCATTACTCATTATTGCAGCATATTTTTTCGACTCAGTTTATTAATTCCTTGAAGATGGATATCGAAAATAAACTATTAATGTCATGCTGTTTCTTTTTTCTTTTTTGATATCATAGCGGGGAACTATCATAGATGGTGGTTCGCCTGATGGTAAGCGATCACCACCGTTCATGAACATTCGCAAAGTAGTATTTAAGGGATAAAGAATAAGGAAACACCACCGGAAAGGGTAAGGAAAGGAAAACGGGATTTCGGCATCTGCATAAATTGTTGTAACATCCTACTACCCTACTTCCTACTAATATTAAAAAGTTTGTAAGGATGTGTGTGTGTTTGTTGCTCTTTCACGCAAAACTGAACCGATTGCAATGAAATTTGGTACGTAGATAGCTGAACAAATGGAAAAACATACAGGCAACTTTTTATCCCGATATTCCTACGGGATACGGACTTACGCGGGAGAATACGCGGGGCGCAACTAGTATTTATATAGTACTAGTTTTCCGCCCGAGGCTAGCACGTGATCGTGGCGTTTGTCGTTCCTTTCCCAAAGTTTAATCTATATATGTTTCTAATTTCATTAATAACGGTTCAGTGATGTAGTCATGAAAGCATAATAGACTCACTTTCGCATTTATATTATACTTGCAATCCGCCCTAGCTTCGCTTTTGGTCTATATTATATGGTCTACAGTCGGCACTCTAGGATTACATACTTTTCTAATCATGTAGGAATTTTTGAAATCGGTTCTATTAAAATTTATATTATATAAGATTCGTATGATCGTAAATTATAAATTTGAAAGCTAAAAACAATGGTGGGCGTAACCGAAGCGAATAACTAGTGAACAATAAAATAAAATAGTGTTAGTCACACCACTTATAAGTAAAGAACAGCTGAACAGATTATTAACATTTCTATTGCTACTTTGCTTGGATTAAGATAATAGCTTTTAAATATTTGTATAAATTCAGCTGCTACACCTACAGCTACCCGGGCACAACCGAGTTGAGAAACTAGTCTATACGCACATAATATTCTTAAATGTAGAAGATCGTCATGGACCAAGCCTCGTATAATTGCAATAGAACTTCACTTAAGGTAAGTCCGTTCGTACAATTATAGTATTCAACCTCTATTGTTTCCTCTAACTTTTCGAAACAGTTTGCGCCGTAACGTATCTCGCTTATACTACGTATGGTATATAAAAATGACGTCACAAACTCCCAACTAGCCCGGGAATTGTTAATAAAACTACAGACACGTCCAACTTTGCCGTCTTATTGTTTCAACTGAGCGCCGCTAATGGCTCGCTCATAACCACCGCAAATTCTTCCAAGCGTTTTTATTTTTAAAACTCGAGAAAATTCTAAAGTCTCTGCTGTATAAAGGGCGATTGAAAATGTTAAAACACGTTCTAAATTCGAACTCATTTTTACACGCTTTTTATTAGCTTCACCTGTATGTTTGTTTGTAACCGACTTTTTTGGGCGCGATTTTGACCCACTTTAAACGGTCAGATTTCGTTCAAACTTTGTAGATTTATTGAGGACCGATGACAATACACTAATTTGATAAAATTATTCCAGTTTTCAATTTGCAAAATATGATTTTTGTTAAAGCGTGTTTTTTAGTTTTTTTTTAACTATTATATTTTATTTATGATGATATTATTTAACGTGTGTAAGTAAGGTTTATGATTCAGTAGAAATAAATTGGAAAACTGTTGTAATTTGGTTTATTATCAGTTCCTAACAACTAGTAATAAAACGTATACGTTTCAGTCTATTCGACATATATTTGATACTAGCTTTCTGCCAGCGATTTCGATTGCGTAGTCGAAGGTAATGGGATGTGTCACCACGGTAAAAAAGTGACTATGACTCTCTAACCTTCTGCCTCTAGACACAAAATCATACAATAAAATCACTCCGTGTTGACGGTAAACAAGGATAAATTAACAGACAAACTCATTTTTGTATTTAAAATACTAGCTAGAATATGACAATTGCACTACATTCTATCAGACAGAGGGTTTCTCTCTACAAAACAGTGCAAAGTGAAGTTTGCAACTACTCCATGTTATTCGATTAGTGTTTATAAAGGAAGTTTGTTTTAGAAGGAAGAAAAGCTAATGGAAACTTACACTGTTTGTTCAAAATTACAATATAAATCAAACAGATGTTATGTTTGCCGGCAACTTTTGGTATATTCGATTTTATGCATACCTATTTTACATTGTGTGTTTGTTGCTCTTTCACGCAAAAAATATTGAACCGATTGCAATAAAAATTGGTACGTAGATAGCTGGACAACTGGAATAACATATAGGCAACTTTTCGTCCCTATGTTCCTACGGGATACGGACTTCCGCGGGCGAAATCGCGGGGCGCAGCTAATTATCTATAATTACATACGATCATACAGCAAGAATAATTCAATTAATATGGTTGATCGTAACGTTTTATATGAAAAACTAGAATAGAATATCTTCTAAAAGCTATTTTAATTCGATTTTCGTATTTCAGAGATGACGATATCGAGTTGAATATCACTTAATGTCATATTTGTTAGAGGCCCCCCCTCTCGCCAAATATCGCTAAATATCGAAAAAGTTACGAGAAAATAGTTTTAAATAAACCCACAATCAGTTTTGCCAATCCAAAGATAAATAAGAAAACATTCACGATGGTTCGGCTCAATTTTAGATCCTATATTACTGTTACAGTTGAAAAGGCAATGGAGCGAAATCGTAGATTCTAGATAGAATCTAGATTAGTAGTTCGCGCAAAACTTGGATAGGTCGTATCTGACATAGCTGACCACATCTACGGGGAGCGTCCTGACATCAAGGCCGCAAACTCTCGCGAAGGTTGAACACTTTTAAAACGTACTCACCTAAGCCAATACTTTCCAATAAAAATCTCAGAGCCACTAACGCGACACGACACCGAAAAGTATGCCAAATCAATACATTACAGGTATATAAGATAGGTTTTTTGTCATCATATCTTTTCATATTTTTAATATCTTCAGAATATGCAAACCTATCCATAAAAAAAATAAAAAAAACCACAATAACTATCTAGACGTGCTCATAATTAAATCAATGATACACCCAATATTACTTATAAGCTATTACAGGTATTAAAACTTCCACTGGCCACAAAATCTATAAGGAAACTATCAAAAATTACTATCTTAATAAGGTTGTCGAAGTAACCAGAAATTTTCCCGCGTTAATGGAGTTTTGAGATCTCTAAGCCGTCGATAATTCGCACACATAATTTATCATTGTTGATGGATGGTGCCAGACAAGTGAATTTTAATAAATCTGCCGAAATGCTTTGAAAGATAAGCTTACTTCCGAAGTTATTAAAAATTCACTGTTTCCAGTTTCCTGGTGTTTTGAATCGAGTCTAATAACTGTATGTCAGAAGATATAATTTCTGTTATATAAAAATTCAGTATCTAGTTTAAATGATCGTTAAATTTGTTTGTTACAGACATTAATTAATTAACTTTTAATAGGTAGTGACGTTAACTTAAAGTAAGTATAACATGTTTAAACATATATAAACAACATATATATGAATAAAATCTCGACCATATCGGATAATTTACTTAAGGTTTTTTTTAAGGTACCAGAAATTTTCTTACAGAGACATACTACGTCCAACGGGTGAAGCCTGGCGGACTGCTCGTACCGAAATATACAAACCTTGATAATTTTACCACAAGTAATTTCCATGAAACTCAACGATCCTGAAATACAATACTTAACCTTACAATTGTGCCTTCGTAATAAGTAAAATGTGGATTAATTCAACAAACTAAATATTACATCACGTGGATTTACATTTTTGCAAAGAGATTAAAGAAACACCGCTCATTCTAATCGAAAATAAGCCTCCGTACTCTATACAAGTTTTTCAAGGGGCTTCCGCGGAAAAAGAGGGCTTTTAGCGAATTAAATCGTCAAGGAGGCATTCCCAGCGCAATACCGTTTACGAATAGCTACTCATTTTGGTCACAGAGTAATGCTTTGCAGACACAATAGCATTGTGCTCGAGTTGGGTAACTGGGACTAGAAGTTGAACGCTTTGTGATCTTTGCCTCCGAAAAAGTATAAGTGCATGGTTTTTATTGGAAATGTTCGTTACGGTGTACTTTAAAGAAATAAATTGTGTGTTTATGTAGTATTTTATGTAATATTCCTATATTATAAACATTTTTGCACTGATTAGAAAACAGAAATCTTCAAACTCTATCTGTATCAGTTTCATCATTAGCCTTGTATATTATATTATACATGAATAATTTAATAGAATAGCAATCAATAAACGAGCTTCTTTAAACCATTCACCGTTTCATAAGTTGGAAACAAGAGAATACTATAAATTCACTGTTATAAACATCACCAGGTAGCATTTTAGAATCCATACCATTATTATTCAAAAACGCATCCACGCACAACTAAAGAACTGAATGTTATGTACACTGTGACCCACTCACGACCGTCTCATTAACGTTTGTCTTGTCATAGCAATAAAAGGTCCCTCTCATACCAAATTACTCTGTTTCACAGCCCATGATTCCCGTTGGTGGAGCGAAATTGGTACTGTCACTAAGATTAAGCCCAACAATGTAGACAGCTCTGTTGATACGAACTTTTCAATTTTTCTATCGAATCGCTTTGTAAGGCCATAGCCATGAAACTCGAGATAAGTTTTTTTAATAAAAAAATGTTATGTCGCATCTTTTTCCTCTTGGCGAGTGCGAAGGGCTCTCAAATATTGCTTTCAATGGTTCGTAGAGTGTTTTAGATCTCGCTCGAGATGAGGGGTCTTTCCAGTGGGTAGATACAGACAGTGAAACGAAAATTGATCAGATTTTCACGATTCGGATGCACGTTGATTGAATAGCTGATGGTTAAAAATAATGACTCAGCACGCCCGTGTTGAGAGCAAGGGGAGCTTTATCTTAAGGAGGGGTGCACTTTAAATGGGACAATGAAGATATCTTGTTTTTCCCTCGATATAATGAACACAACATCTTTTTTTGAAGAAGGAAGGAAGTGAGTTCAGTTATTTTTACCTCACTTTTAAAGAAGCCACTTAAAGTGAGGTAAAAATAGCTCGTGGTACGTGAGTATTGTTTTCAAATAAAAAAATTCTTTGAAATTTTATATGACCCCCCTAGTTAAAGAACGTAATAATTTTTCTACAGTTTTATAGATGCTCATACCATAAATTATAAACAGTAATTTAGCGAAATTCAGAGGGTGGATAACATATTAATATTCGTTTTTTAGCTCTGCATTTTGGTTGAAATAATTTATTTTTGTTATTGTTTTGTTCATTGATTACAAAGAATTTACTAGAAAGAAAGAAAAAAAACATTTATTTGACTCCACAAAATTACAATTTAAAAAAAAATAAACTTAAGACAAATCAAAACAATAATGAAAACAAAACAGCACAATAAAAAGCTTACACTAGAAAACAATATATAAGTGGAGCCAAATGGGGTAGCCACCATTATTTTTCTTAATCTTTATTTCGTTCGTTGGTTTATCATATTAATGTGATGTTAAATAAACATTCTTTGTTAAAATACCGATGTCAGAAACGTAATCATCTTAAATAATTACTAAACAATTTGCAATAGACCTGATCACAGGCTGAATAAATAAGCACCTAACACGTACAATAGAAATCAGGTAGCAATTTGGTGGAGTCTATTTGCTTCCGATTCGCAGGATCGCTTAGGAAACAGTAAGTATTCCCAATAGTGCTCAAACGATGCTTTAGCAGTTTTATCTGATTTCCTAGGCGTGACTAGCGATTGTGAGACTGGTATAGGGACTTTTCACTATATAAAAGTGATTTGTATACTATAGATCTTTTATATCTTAGTTTGTGCTTTTGTTGTGACCAAATATTAACTGAAACTGAAATGTAGTTTGAGATTTGTTCCTGAAAATACTTTTTTTTTATTTTTTATTTTACTATTACTGGTAATATTGTGAGCTAAAAGTAAATTTATTTTAACGTGGAGCCCAAATATAATCTAAAACATCTGTATGTAGTTTGAATTGTTTCATTAGTACTTCTATAGTAAGCAAGTGATGCAAATTATATATTTTAACCTGCACAATTCAGGGCATTAATTCAGATCCTTTAGTTGTAGTTTTGTTTGTCATTTGTCTGTAATATTTACTTATAATATATGCAAGACATATTGATCTTGAATTCTAATATACCATTGAATAACAGACTCCCTTGATTCAATATTTGCCCTCACTCCAGCTATTTTTCGGGGAATAATACATTCAAAGAGCTGTTAACATGAAGGAAAGTTTACGTATAATATATGAGAATTGTTGGAACTCGTGAGATAGGTCAACAAGAAGTTGTAGCTTACATACTGATGTTCTGCATGAACTATCTCAGTATATAAATAGGTCAACCGGTTTCCGATGTTTGGATATACAATTACACTTCCTTCAACTTGGGGCTTTGTTTGCATTATGGCAGGATAAGACTATGTTATTGTAGGTCTATCTATATATCCAATTTATGCAAAATTGGTTTAGTGTTTTCGAGTTGAAAGGAATCGTTAATAGTTGAGTCCCGTAAGGTTAGCAATGGCTGCAGTCGAGCTTCATAAATCAATAGTAAAGGATGTTTTTCATATATCTCGATTCTTTGAAGTATCTAAACATTATTCTACGCCTATCAAAGTGATGATTTACTCACTGGATACGAAATCTAGACATGGTTCATCTCATTTATTTTATAATTCTTTAACTTGACATGAAAATTAAGATTATATTGGTTATGGGAGTTGAAATAACATGACTAGGCCATAGTCACTTGATGGTTTGTATCGTCCATCCTCCATTTTTAAAGCACTGGCAGGCTCATCGTAAAAATAAACTAAATAAAAACAATATTCATCATAAAAATATCAACAAACATCAATTTCCTGTAACTAGCATGTACTAGGATCGCACGCACACCTAAGAGCTTCATATAATGTCTTAAGGTAACATGAATAGGGCATTTCTCAAGGATATTAATTTACCTCGCCATAAAACCATTCACCACATATTTTTCTCATATCTACATAGCCACGACGGGTCAACGTAAAGAACAAGTTCAATAGCGTAAACGGATATAGTATTATATCTTGTATGGCCGGCGTAATGGCCTCTTCTGAGGGACTTTTTGAATAATATTATCGTGTACCTTGTAAGTGTGTTGGGACAGCGTGTGTTCAACTTTTTGGGATTTTCTTCTTTCTTTTTTAATCCAAGTGATGGGTATAGGATGTATTTAAACATTTTTCATCCGTACTAATATAAGATATGGTAATAATATTAGGTACGTGTAAATATGTGAATTCATGTGTTTATGGCGTTGGAGGATATTTCCAGTACTACTGGAACGGACCGATTTCAAAAATTGTGTTGACGTTAAATTTTTATCACGTACCTACCCTGAACACTATGTATGTACCACGGGTGACAGCTGGTAATTTATATGTCACAATTTTAGTTTAGTAAAGCATTTAGATTTTCCAAACATTCAGTAGACCTTTTATTGGTTATTAAAATTTATCCTACAGGATAAACGATAATGTAATGGAAACCTGCAACTGATTACGAATTTTTTAACACAGTTTTTTGTTGTAAACTTTTAATAATAGAATTTCCAATAAATAATTTAAAAATGTTATTTTTTACGTCCCAAAAATCCCTGTCTGAATGTGGGATATCTAATATTAATATTTAGGAATGTTACAAAATTATTATATATATCAACAAAACAAAGACAACAATCACAATTTGAAAGCAAATAGCATATACGAAATAATTTTTAACGACATTCGGTAAGCCCGTACACATTTCATAATTAAGTTAAAATTAAATTACACTCATAATTTTATATTACATTATTTCGAAATTAAACGATTTACCGCGCGGTTAAACTTATTTATTTGATTATAACGTGTAAATATGTATTTATTTTTTATACCATAATCGGCAATATACCTGGTGGGTCACCTGATGGTAAGCGCTACTGCCGCCCATGAACATTTATAGAGACGCAAGGATATATAAATAGAAACAATATAATTGACTTTAAACGGTATCGGAGGATAAATGTTGGTAAAGGAAAGGATTTGAAAGGTTAAGGAAATGGATACAGGCCTTTCTGCTAATTAATGGAATGCTTTTGTGGATCTTAATACATTTTTGATATTATAAACCACTGGCTTCGCTTTAAATCACAGTATATTTCATCTTTAAAGTATTATGAAATATACATTAAATTTGTTTGTGTTCAAGTATTTATTTATGCATAACAAATTGCTGCATTTCTTTTAAAGGATTTTTATATAAAACGAACAACGGATTTTAAACGCAATTTATTCATTATATTATTAACCCGACGTTTCGAACACTTTACAGCGAGCGCGGTCACGGGGAGACTGAGGATTGAAATTAAAAAACATCCAAATTTCAATAGAGAAGATGGTTTACAACTTTCTAACACCTGGGATCCTGTTATTAAGAACTTAAAACCCCATGTCAGACATACCAAAAGACCAGAAGACACTATCAGCCAATACTGCCAACATCCAGAAAAATACTCCACATACCAACTGCGGAGAAATAGGTGGAGGTAGTTCACAAACAACAATTTTTGTATGACCTTCAAGACATATAACATCTCAGTCTCCCCGTGACCACGCTCGCTGTAAAGTGTTCGAAACGTCGGGTTAATAATATAATGAATAAATCGCGTTTAAAATCCGTTGAAAAGTTTTTAATTTCTAAATGTATAATACTCGCGTGAAACCAAACACAAGAAAATACTAAAACGAACAATCTTATATCAAGAAATACCGAAAAACTGTGAGAAGAAATGAAGAAAATACCTTGACATTGGCGAGAGGTGAGTCTGTTTGATTCCGGAAAGTTATCTTTAAAAATATTACTAAACCGCATATAACCGCTTATCTATATCAAAATGTATGTTTAAAGCATTTAACAATAAATTTTTTATTTTTATGTTACTGGTAATGTATTTTAGTTAAAATTAAAATAGAATTTAATCTGTCAAATGCAAGGTTGAGTTTGAGTTCAACAGCCTTCTAGCCCTTAAGGTGTATATCTGTCACAATGCTATTTTATTTTAAATGTTAATTTTTTAGCTACTCGACGACTTTATTAAAATATTCTTATACAATTTTTCCTCAATAAACAAAGAACTTTACGATACCAGAACAAACATTTAATATGGAATAATTGTGTTTGACTCCACCTTACGCCTAAACCAGTAAACTGATTTGTTGGCATTTTTTATCCCAGAAATGCCACAGGAAGGGGAACCATGCGCGGACAACCATGAACTATGTATATTTTCCTATAACTAGTGGAGAGAAGCTTGTACACTTTAAAAAAATGTAGCTTTAAAAGAAATTTTATGTGAAAATACATTAATAATGCAAGTACATTTTTGTGTGTGACTTAATTTAAGTAGAACAACTACTGACAGACAGCTGATATGATTTTATTAATAAGCTTAATTAGTTTAAAAGCGCATGCTGTTGTTTTTACAATGCAGACTATGTCGCGACGTGAATCTTTAAAAAAATATTTGTATTTTAAATCAAATCCAAGTTTAACACAATTCAACTCAAAAATTCTATTGTCTCATTTAATTTTCCTGAGTATTTTCTCGTTAACAACGCAATTTATTAATCTTGGATAAACGTCAAATAAATTTCATGAATAAACGAGTAAGCTCAAATTGACGTAGGTTATGAAAAACGGCGCGAAAATGTTTTTCCGCCTTTTACACCTAGAATTTTAATTACGACACAATTAAAAAGCAAAGACCAGCGCATTAAGTTTGCTTTTACCGGGCTCGTAGTTACTAGCAAATAACCTCTTTTTACAAAGACTTGTGTGTTTTAACATAAAGATAAATACATGTTTGTTGCAAATATTATGTATCTATGTTTGAATTTATTTAAATTTTCGATTGATTACGAGGCAATAGTTAAATTGTTTTATCGTAAGCATTTCGCCTTAATATGTAACTGTAAAAAGATGGAACTAATTTAGTGAAACTATTATTGTACGGAAAAATTAAGATGGTTAATGTTTTTAAAATTGAATTTTGATATCAATCACCTGATGAAAAAGTAATAATATATTATAATAGTTTAAAAAAACTAAAAACCACGCTTTTATCATATTTTGCAAATTGAAAAATGGAATAATTTTATCAAATTAGTGTATTGTCATCGGTCCTCAATAAATCTACAAAGTTTGAACGAAATCTGGCCGTTTAAAGTGGGTCAAAATCGCGCCCAAAGAAGTCGGTTACAAACAAACATACAGGTGAAGCTAATATAAAGCGTGTAAAAATAAGTAATATTTCTTTTTTTGAGTTCTGTTTTCATGAATTGAGACCAACGTTATATTAAGAAATTAAAGACATTCTATTGATTTTAAACGCACACTGCCTCATTGCCCGCGTAACAGCTAGTAAGCTAGATCCGGAGTTTTCGTCGCATGGTTCCCGTTCCCGTGGGATTTCCGGATTAAAAACTATTGTATTAACTATGTCCGTCTTCTAGTTCTAAACTACCTCTATATATTGACATAGTAAAATATCCTTTATTGGGTATATACATAATAACAATTTTACGATGCGTGAATTGTTTTTGTCAGTCTGACCGCTGTTTGGTATTTAAAACATAGGGAGAATATAACATAGTAAATAAATTGCGTTTAAAATCCGTTAACAGTATTTCAAAGTCAAACAGAAAAATTAATTCATTTCTATATTTATTTTTCATAGAAATAATGCAAAGAATTGATCCTTTAATTATTATATAATATTACCTTTAGAATAAGGTATTCCTTTTGTCTAGAAAATTCTGATTTATTCATTGGAATGCTATTAAACTAAAAATTAAATAATGCACTTAACCTGACACTTCTAATAAACTAAAAGCTTCGACATTAGAACCGTATTAAATTGATTGTTGCGTAGATTGGAGCGTAAAGGTGAAACTACTTCGAGTAATTAAAAGTATGGACGAACTGAAGTGTACTAAATTCACTTAGTAACGTAATTTATTCGTAAAACGTAAGTGAATAAGGATGAGACTTTTGATATTGGAAAACAAAAATCACTGACTCAGTCCTAATGTTTCTATATAAAAAACATTTCTACATAGCTGTATGTATATGTCTGTATAAAATTCAAAACTCACTAATACTATCTGCATATCTACCACAACCTTAAGTGCTTCTTATTTT
This sequence comes from Zerene cesonia, assembly GCF_012273895.1. NCBI lineage: Eukaryota > Metazoa > Arthropoda > Insecta > Lepidoptera > Pieridae > Zerene > Zerene cesonia. The sequence goes on from NC_052128.1 coordinate 395,807, forward strand.
TCAATTACAATGACACTAATAATTTTATTATTATTTCTAAACATAACTACGACATTTTATTTTGGCTTTTAATCGTCCTGTGTCCATAATCCTACTAGTCCTACTAATATTATAAATGCGAAAGTTTGTAAGGATGTGTGTGTGTTTGTTGCTCTTTCACGCAAAAACTACTAAACCGAATCCAATGCAAATTTTGTACGTAGATAGCTGGACAACGAGACTAACATGTAGGCAACTTCTTTCGCGATATTCCTCCGGGATACGGACTTACGCGGGAAAAACCGCGGAGCGCAGCTACAATATATATATTCTTGAATGTCTGTAATTGACGGAAGGAATTTCGCACTTAATTGCCATATCTGAAATCATCATAGATTGCATCTATAGCATTTCCAAAATCAATATAACATCTCAAAACCATTGTTTCTTATTTCAAGCAAGAAACTATCTCATTAAAATGAATCCAGTCCCATGATCATCCGAAAAATATTCCACAAATAAATCGCACCTTCGAATGGTGGAAACCTGGTTCAATTATACCCGAAGGGTCGGCAATTCACTTAAAACAAGCAGTTTTTCTTGCAAAGGGCAGAATAAAATTGTCTCTGGGGAGTCATGATTTATTCCTGGAATACTCGTATTTGGCGCAAAGGGGAATATTTTTAAGATGTCGATTCAACCGTTCATTATTTGGTGACCCGAAAACCTTGGGACCTCTACACTCCGTAATATAGAACGAGACATTCATATCATATCATGTCTTATTAGTAATAATCGTGCAGTCCTTATTATTTAAATACAAAAATGAATATTATCTTTTTTTTATTTATTTTAATGATATATAGTTTAAAACATCGTGAATCATAAAAATTCATACACACCATAATAATTATTTATTAAAACTGTTTAATTAAATTGCACTAATAAAACCAGACAAGTCAAAACAATAAACAATACCCAAAAAACAAAAAGTAATATCATCGACAAGGCACTATCTCCTTCAATATTTATATCCCAGAATTGATTTTGTTCAATAAATTGGACCAGTACTCTGAATTCATTAAATTAGGGAAAGTTTGCAAATCGGAATCAAAATTCAAATCAGTAGAGTGCGGTTACAAAACTGGGATGATTTGCATCCAGATCTGTTTGGTTGTTTCAATTTGTGGCAACCAAAAAGGATGCTGCCAGTGAATCGATTTCATTATCTGTGCAGATAACAGCAGTTACTGTTTAATCTGTGGAAGTGTCGCGGTTCGCGCGCTTTAAATATCATTAATCATTATTAATTTTGTAATCAGGTTGTATAACGATTGTCTATCTATAAACATAATATAAAAAATTAATTAATTTGTTAACATGTATGTACTTATACTGGTTATTTAGGTGGCGCAGATAATTATCTTTAGTATTTATCTTTATATAAGCCACGATTGTATTATTTCTGTTATTTAATAACTGAATATTCAAACTGGAATACTGGACGCTCGTGATAAATGAGTAACAATATGCCTTGTTACATTTTAGATAGTTAAAAAATGAAATCACTGATAAAATCGTAATCCATAACCATTTATAACCTCAAAAATTCATATCCACGTACAATATTCTCCAACATCGCAGTCAATGATTCAATTGAAAATTTCCTCTGAAAATACAACGAAGATAGAATCCGGAAAATACATTGTATTAGAAATACATTGGAACTGGTCCACTGAGGCACAACCAGGAAACATGTGGAATACAGATAAGTATAAGATTTGCGCAGTTTTAGTTTATTACCAATACGAGCAAACAATGCTTATAGACCAGTTAATATTGGAACCCATTCTATCATTTCGAAGCTATTCGGTATTTTGGATTTTATTTACGCATAGAACTGTTTAAATTACACGTAATAGTGTCCTATATATGATTTTAATTTTGTGTGTTTTTAGATAATTTTAACTGTGTTTTATTGAGTTGGATGACTGACATCAGATTCGGGGCTATGAGCGACTGTGCCATTGAGCAATTTAATCAACATAACCCAAGCAAATCCGGAGTACGGGGCGAGTTAACTATAAAATGAATTATTCAAAGCAATGCTAGTAGAACAATGCATTCATATTGCACAGCATTATTGTATCGAACAAGTTAATTTAACTTGAAGAGAGGGGAAATGACGTTGCTATTCTTTCGTATTCGGCAGGTATAAAACCATTCCAACACTACGCTGTAACATTATTCTTTGATAAATGGTACAGTGGTATAATGGATGGCTACAATATAATATTTGTTAATCACTACAATAAAGTAAAGTCGTTTCCCGCGTTTGTGCCCGTGTATTACTTGCTTAGATTTTTATGTTTTGATGGGGCTATTAATATTTTTATAGAAAGAGTGATTCAGGCGGAAGGTATATATGAATAAAAATATCTATTAAACTACTCTGAATATAGAGCGTGCGATGCCGCAGGCAAAAACCAGTAATAAGTGTTCATATTTTAACAGTAAATCATTAAGACTTTGAGCAGGATGAAAAATTTAAGTCAATTCCCATAAAGGATAGGAAGGACTAATAACCTCTAAAAATGTGTTAATTATTGGTTTTTGTAATAAATAATAAAAGAATCCGGCTAACGTGCACACACCATTATATACATAAAAACATAAATCATATCAAAAACAGTCCACAGCTTCTTAATGACGATAGTTTTATAAGAGGTGCAAGTTATGAAATAGGGACGTTTTCTTCTAACGTATCATTTATTCTCTTGCCTATGAATAACGCTTAAGATATTTATAAACAAAACCAACGTCAAATGTTGATGCTAATGATTTTAATTAACTAAGTATGTAGCTATTATTAAGGATAACTCAAAAATCAAGTTAAGCAGAACTTATGAACCATCAACATTCTCATCAAAATTAGTTTAACAGTACAAGTCACACACATAGAAAAAATTTAGACCTATGGCCACAAAATATAAGAATATTTAATTCCAATTTCCTTTGAAACCATAACTTATGATTGAGTTACAAAGTTTGTTCCCCTTTTTATATCCTGTAGATTTTTCGCTAAGTTAAAAGTCAAATTCCTAAATACTTTTAACCATTTATAATTTAATTAAGTCCTGTAAATTAAACAGCAGAACGTGGAACCTTTTAACTATTTGTTTAAGTGAAGGTAGATTTTCTGAAATTCACTGTTATAAATTAAATCGTTAAACACACACAGAAGCGCCATAAAATGGTAAGGAAAATCTAATATTAAACGTTTTTCCTCTCATGATAATATTCAGAAAGTATTGGTTTGGAGGGAAACTCGATAATCAGTGTGCGATGTTTAAATAAATATATACTCTACCTTTCGTAAGATATAATAACATGGAGCTCTGTGTATGTTTTATTCATTAATTTATTCCTCTTAATATATTAAATGATTGCCTCTTTGGTACAGTGGTTAACGCGTTAGCATAGAACCGAGGGGTCCTGGGCTCGATTCCCGGTGGGGACGCACAAAAAAAATGTCTCGGTCTGGCAGGACACAGAAGTCTGATCACCTACTTGTCCATAAAGAAAATCGATCAGTGAAACAGATGTATATCATCTGCCCCATACCCCAGTACACACGGACCCCTGAAGGACACGGGACTTCACTTCGAATATATTAAACGCAAAGTTAACTGACTGACTGATCAATCTACGCACTGCACGACCTACTGGACCGATTAGACTGAAAGTTGGCATGCTAATAGCCACTACGAATTAGGCATCTGCTAAGAAAAGATTTTGATAAATTCCACCCTTAGGAAAAACATGGGATTAAAGTTTGTGTGAAAATGCACTAGCACACGGGAAAAGCTGGTCAAAACAAGTGTTGCTGTTGAGTGTATCTAACCAATCATATTTTAGTTTTTGTCAAAAGATTTCTTCCATAATTAGTTCACTTTCATATTTCGATATAATATATAACGAATTCATGTCTTATAAACTGCCTTACGAACTGTAAATAATTCTTCGAAGTTTAATGATTCAAAACCATTTAAAGAAAAGCTATGTGCAATAACTAAATGTTTGAGTATAAGGTTTGTTTTGTTTGTTTGATCCAACAGTTAAAATACTCCACCGTGCAGGGAATTGGTTGTTTCGTTTTACATTGTTTACACATTACATTACAAGAAACCACCTTTATAAACCGGACCAAGTCTTTATATCCCACTATTGTTATAAAATAGAATCCTACTAATATTATAAATGCGAAAGTCTGAAAGGATGTGTGTGTGTGTGTTTGTTGCTCTTTCACGCAAAACTACAGAATTGATTGCAACGAAATTTGGTACGTAGATAGCTGGACAACTTTAATGACATATAAGCAACTTTTTATCCCGATATACCTACGGGATACGAACTTATGCGGGTGAAACCGCGGGGCGCAGCTAGTAACACATATGCTACAGAAATATTTGCTTATACCCGTGGTTTTGACACCACCTCTTATCACTTACTCCATACAAACAAAGTTAAGTTCTCGTCTTTAAATTAATTCCTGGTTTACATCTAGAGGAGTGCAAAATAAAACATCATTAGGATAAAGTGCGAGGTTAACTTTTGTTGGGCTGTATTCATTTAAGTTTGTAGGAACTGCTTTGTGTTAAGATAATAATTTAGGAGGGTTTTCATTTATTTTCAGTGACCATTTAACTTATAGTGAAATGCTTATTCATCCAGGTATACTCTTAAGATGGGCTTTTGGATCTTTAGACAGCTCCCTGATTTAGTGTGGTATGGACCAATGGAGCTTATAGCGTTTCAAACGCAGTTTACGTAAAAAATAATCATAAAATAAATTAAATTATTATATGTACAGGATTTCACAGAGGTTATAGATATACATTTGTTTGACACTTTTAGCCTAAGCCCGTTAGCCCCAACGTTATTTCATCCATATAAGTTATTCATTCCTAACATACACGCACTAATAATAGATAAAAATATATAAATTGAAACCGTATCTAGCAGCAAGAATGGAAGAGGTAATTAAATATAATACGATAAAGTATAGAATACTCGAAAGAAATTAAAATAGATAAAGTAAGGCCAAGTATTAACTACGTATGTAATTAATAACTAATATCGATCTTCTGTACGACCTACTTAACTGTATTGCAATATACAATTCCACGAAGAAACTCGAACTTCTTTTACAATTTCGCCGTCCAACTTTTTACTGTTACAATTTCACAAATAGTCTATTATCACGAGAAGTTCTAGTAAAATTAACAAGCTGATAGAGCATACTAATAAATACGCTACAAAACTTTTAACACTCGTAGAAAATACCAAATAGATTTTCCTCTAACAAGACGGATGCAAGTTGCGCCACTGTTGCCCGCGGCGGATAAAAACACAAAGCTAATGACACTTTGTTTTGTTGCTCGTTTGCTCCGGAAGCTGCTTAGATTATGCTAAAACCTTCGTCATATTTTTTGCTGGAGTTCGCATGACGTGTTTCAAATGTTGGGATATTTCGTGTGTGATTTAGTATGTAACTAAATAATGAATATCTAATCAAAACTATATAAATTGTTAGAAAAATAAGTTTTATTTATTATTATATTAAAATGTATTATTAATTCTAATCAGCCAATACTGCCAACATCCGAAAAAATACTCTACATACCAACTGCGGAGAAATAGTTGGAGGTTGTTCACAAACAACAATTTTTGTATAAGCTTCAAGACATGTAACATCTCAGTCTCCCCGTGACCACGCACGCTGTAAAGTGTTCGAAACGCCGGGTTAGTAATATAAGTAATAAAAATGTCGTTTAAAATCCGTTAAAAAGTCTTTAATTACTTAATATTATGTACTTAATTTGTACCGCAACTGTGTGCTCTAAGAGTTAAACAGAATTTTTATTCTACGTGACATTAAGATATAAATTGTAAAATACACACATAAACATTACATAAAAAACAGAAAATACGAGAAAAAAATAATAAAAATTAAATAAATTTAATATCCGTGCACAAAAAAAGGATGCCACTCAGTATACTTGAGGAACGACACCTCAGTACTGATTTTCAGGGACACCCTTCCCACATCCTCAAGCTATTATTGTAGATTATATATCATACCAGCGGTCCACCCCGGCTTCGCCCGTGGTACATAGCCTTCCTCAAAAAATGATAACACTGAAAGAATTTTTTCAAATCAGTCCAGTAGTTCCTGAGATTATTGCGTTCAAAGAAACAAACTCTTCAACTTTTTAATATTAGTACAGATAACACTACAATTTGTTTTGTCTATTGACTATATAAAATAGCATAACGTCTGATTATAATACTATAACAGTTGTTATTCATGAATATATTTAACGTTAAACATGTAAATTTTAAACATACAATATATGCAAATGTATATTTAATTTATGAAATCGAATTAGCGCCGATATAATACTGTTTTTCAAAAACTATTTGCAATTCAATTATATTTATTCCAAAAATAGAAATATTCCATCAATATATTTCTCGTGTTACGGTATTAGTTCTTTATTCATCGGAAAGCTAAACCGATTTAAATAAATTTTTGTGTGCTGAATAAATCCTAAACTTTTTGATACCCTTACTTGACTTCAGTGATAAGCGTGGCCTGAAACCCTTGCCATGTCAGCTAACAAAACTTTTCTTGTTTCCTCTTAATACTGAAGAATAAAGACACATTTCACAGTAAATATAAAAATAAGCATAACATTTCTCACGAATGTTACAAGCAGTGACCGCAAAACAAAATGACTCCTATCTCACGCCAGCTTAGCAAGGTAGGATCGAAGTCAGACCATTTATAAGGCTAACCATGTGCGGCAAAGTGGTATTCGCTGCTTTATACTGTGATTTATGTGGCTCTATGGACAAAACATGCTTGGAACTGTATGGTTTACTAATAACCGGTCAGAAATACTGTGAAATATTGTACCCGGGGGATTAAATGTTAGTGTTTTATTACGGGAAACTAGGTGAAGCGGTTGCAATGGTGACACGTTAGCTGTGGAACTTAATTGGAAATATATAGAGTTTATTATGACCTATATTTTATTAGAAAAATATGGCAACACTGGGAAATTTTTATGTGATATGTGTACTATAAGACCGACAAAAGATATGTGTACTATAAGACCGATAAAAGTACAGAGCCCTAGTGGGCAGATTATATAAATTTGTTTCACTGATCGATTTTCTTTGTGGACAAGTGGATGATCAGCCTTTTGTGTCCTGCCAGAAGGAGACATTTTTTTTGTGATTCCCTACCTAGAATCGAACCCAGGACCCCTCGGGTCTACGCTCATGCGTTAACCACTGTACCAATGCGTCCAAAGACCGATAAAATTACTAAAATTTATTGTTGTTGCCCTAATAATTATACAGATAGGCAACATATTTACAGGCTAACAATGTTACATAATTCAAACACGAATTCAAACATTTATTGTTCCAAATCAGTTCAGTATTTTAACTGTCAAGAGACAGACAAACGGACGGACAGAGTTAATTAATTATATTAGTATAGATGTGACGAACATGTACATCACAGTTCCATCAGGTCAACATGTACAGAGTACCTTCACATCAGACTGTGTAATCAGGGCACGACAGTGTTTTGTAAACATAATGTATGCGGAGCCGCGAATTGAATCATTAATGTTACCTTCAAGGGTTGTTCATCATTGATTAGTCTATGTATCTTTGATGACTACGCTAGGTCTCATAAGTCATTTGTATATCTTTTTTTCTATGTATACTTATTAATGAATTTATGTTGTTTTTTATTAAATACTAGTTTTCCGCCCGCATGGAATTCGGTTATATCACTTTCATCTCCCTATTTCAACTCCTTCTACCAATTTTTTCACGATAAAAATTATCCTATGCCCTTTCCCAAGTTCAGTTCTACCTTCATACCAAATTACAAAAAAACGGTTCAGTGGTTTAGGCGTGACGCTTTCACGCCTAAACCACTGAACAGACAGACAAACAAACAGAGTTACTTTCGCATTTATAATATTAGTAAGGATGAGCTAACACTCTTTGAAGTTGTCCCTTCTTATATTTTAATTTTTCTAAGTAATCAACCTAATACACATCGATCGTCTCTTACCTTCAGACAACTTGGCTCCTTAGTTTTTTTTTAATGTTCAAATGTTAATTTTCATTTCAATGTTCTTCGTGCATTTTTTTATAAAGTTGCTTATGAACGAAAAGTTCTTTAAATAACTATCAATTATGTATCGAAATCGCACAAAAGAAATTATTAATAATCTATGATATATGTGTATAGAGCCTAACACAAATACATTGCTTACAAATCACCATAATCATCAAAGACGCCGACACGATTAGGCTCATTTCAGGCTATGTTTGACATGATTTCTCTAGAGAAATACCCGTCAGTTAACGATACATGCGTTATGCCTTTATGTTATTATATAATATATTAAAGGCAATGTTTCCGAAATATATGGCCAAATATCACCGTATCACAAAGGAAATTATATCGAAACCTTGCCAATTTATCACTTGTTTTTAATTTTTGCTTGACTTTGAAAGATTCTTCCTGTGTAATTCTATTATTTTATATAATTACACATTTATTTTATATTTTAAAGCGTTCCCTTTTAAAAACAAAAGTAAGAAAATAAAGTAGAAGAATTAAAAACAATTGTTATATGGAACTCTCAGCTTTCCAGTTTCCATAAAAATATTCCAACATTATAGCATCATGTGAGTCTAAGAATTTGTATATTGTACACGACAAAATACTTCATTTATGTAAGTTATTTTCCAAATAGTACATCTTTACTTTTATTAATCCCTTCGTATTTAGGACTACGGTCTTGTAGCATTATGGTGTGTTAAATGATTTTTATTTATTTTTAAATAAACAACTACCATAGTTGTGGCCGTTAAAGATTTTAATTAAGCTAGTAATAATTTATTAATTCAGCACTAAAAATAAAGCAAGCTATCCTATTGCCGTCAACACTAGATAAACTCTGAAACACATTCAATTATCTTTCCATCCTTATCTTTTCCGTTGAAAAAAGATAGCTTTATGGTTTTTCTTAAATTATTTCCTACAGCGTTCTCAATATTTATAACAAGAACTCCGACAAATATTGATATTTCTATACTTCCTACCTAAGAACATCTTTTATATAATGTACCTAAGAACATCTTGTATATAGTGGGAACATATACATATATATATATGGGATGATGATGATGATGATATTTTTAGTATATTATCAAAATATCACTGCGATTGTCGGTTTTTTGGCGCATAAAATGTAAACAGTGCTTTTTCTTACACATCACTACGCTTATTTTATAAAAACATAAAAGAAATTGTGTACAAACTGGTGTTTAAGGTACAATGGAAACCGCAGCCTTTTATCAGTTGCACATAAAAGAAGAATACCCAAGAATTGGGTCGTACGGAAGTCCGGTTTTATCAGCTTACTTCGAAATGGACGGTATTGGAATCCTTTGCTAAGAGTTTAAGCAGATCTTCCGTTTACATAACGTTCTGTTTCATTTTGAATAATAAATAGATACGAACATCTCTTCTGATGCGATAAATACGAAAGTAACTCTGTCTGTCGGTCACTCCTTGATGTCTAAACAAGGTAAACTATTTGAATGAAATTTGGTACAGAGATAGTTTGTGACCCGAGAGAGGACACATTGATTTATAAAAAATACACAATAAAATTATAAACCACCTAAAATCAATATATTCATACATATATTGATCCTGGAAACAGGCAGATCTCTTTAAAAGAGCAAAATAAATTACATTTCCTTTAAATTTAATTTATAACGTAGCGTCGTTAAATCCATAAGGTGAACAGTATCTTGTTTGTCAATACATATTTACATCCAATTTCGGCGCTCTATTACTAACTTATAAAATATTCCTGATGGCCTGTCAGTTTGTTTACTCCGCCTCAGTAAATACGCTACATAAAAACCTCGTTAAAATTCCCTTTGATTATAACAAAAGTATGTAGTTACACATATTAAAATACTTGCCGAGGTTAAAAAACTTCGCAGAGTCAAGGGAAGCCAATCCCTTTTTCTCAAATTAAATTCCAGCTCCGATACTGATTATTCTTACTCCTTGGAAAAATTCTCATTAATTTTCCAGTAGCTACTTAATATTTTGTTTAAGTGGACATTTTTAATGGAAGTTACTATATTTTATTATGTTTAGTATATGCGGTCCGCCCCGCTTCGCCCGTGGTATATATAGCCTTCAATAAATAGGCTATCTAACACTGAAAGAATTTTACAAATCGGACCAGTAGTTCCTGAGATTTGTGCGTTCAAACATACAAACAAACAAACTCCTCAGCTTCATAATGTTAGAATAGATTAAGAAATAACAGTTAAATGATGAACAGATGAACAAAACAATAATTGGCTTACCTGATACCTCTCACAACCGTCGTCAGTCTTTTGAGAACATTTTAGCGCACTCAAAAACTTTCATTAATCTATTTAAATATTTACTTAGTTAATTAACATCCCATCGGTGTGCAACTGAAAGTTTTTCCGTCTCTAAAATATAATTTAAATGTATAGAAGACTTCTATGACTAATGGACATCTCTGAGGCTCTTTTAGATTTTCATAAATGTAAAAAAAAATTTAGATGTATATGTGAATCGAAGAGTCTGTCTCTTTTTTGTATTTGAAATGATATACAAATAAAGCGACTTTAAATGTAATTAATTATCTTTAATATATAATTAATGTAAATAATTACATCACTTGAGATTCTACCTTAACACCAAATTGCAATTTCCCCGCAATTAACTATTATTGCTTAGGCACGTCTCATTAAATCACACTAATATTACAAATGTGAAAGTTTGTTTGTTTGGATGTTTGTCCGTCAATCACACTGAAGCTACTGAGCGGATTTTGATGAAATTTGGTATACAGACAGAGTATGAACTGACTTGGGTGATAGAATTTTATCCCGACTAAATGCTCTCTTGGGATAAAACAGGAATATTAATATCCGGGCGGAGCCGGGACGAGCGTCTAGTATTTAATATTTATTTCAATGGTGTTGAGTGTCATGTAGGTTTTTATGAAGTTGAAGAACACGTTAAAGATAAATAACATCGATTTGAAACGTTATCTCGTATGTTAACCGTTTTTTTTATGTCATTGCGGGTAACTGAGCTGGTGGTTCGCCTGATGGTGAACCATCGCCACCGTACCATGAACATACTCAGAAGTAGTGCCTCTGCGAATGCGCTACCCGCTCTTATGGGGTAAGGGTCATGGAAAGGATTGACGACAGGAAAGAAGGAATAGACTGGGAAGGGTGAGGAAAAGGAAACAGGCCTCTGCCTCTCCTATTCACCGTACGAAACACAGTGGCATGCTTCCATGCTCCTTCCCCAGTGCGAGCTGGCGCAATTCGTGCCGAAGCATGCTCGACTACCACAATAAACTACCTAGAATGAGAAAAAAATTAAAAAAGCTAGAATAAGAAAAAAAAAATAAAAAAGCGCCAAGTATTCATAATCCATCATATAATCCAGCAGAAGTGTGAAGTATTAAAAGCAGTGCGATCGTGTATTAGCACAATTGAATGTGTAATGATCTCGGAATCCAACCCACTGACTCCTGTTCAATATTCAGTGCTTGTCCCCTTTGTGAACAAGCGGCGTAGTGACGTACACACGATGTCGATAATTTTATCATCATATTTTGATCAAATATATATTATTTCAATGTATTTTTTCGACAGGAAACATTTCTATAGATGGTTAAATTAAACCAATACTTTATTCCAAGTTTGCACGAACAGAACATAAAAAATCAATGCCAAATCTGTGCAATGTAGCCATAAATTTAAAGACACGTATGTTACCCAATTGCTATCCTAGATTTTATATAATACCAAACCTAAAATGTTCTGTTTAACGTTATAATACAGTTATAATGCTCAATATTGCTTATATAATGCTCCGTTTCAATGCTTAAAAGCTTTCATTTAGAGCTAATCAGGTATCGCGCGCCAAGCATTATATACGAAGTAATTATTAGTCTTGATGCGAAACATACGATATAAATATTATCGATATACGAGTAACACATTAAGTACATCACTAAAATTAGCAAGCTATTGTATAATAGACAAGAATGGTTTTGATTAACGCGATGTCAATATAAACAGTCGAGTGGACATGCCCGAAGCCTATTTGGTATGAACAACACGACGGTGTGGCTGTTAATAGGCTGAATTACAGACCTTGGTGTTCGTTTGACAAAACACATATGTTTTCTAACATATCGTATCGTTTATTAATGTTCATAACCGGAATATTTGCCGAATGCATATAAGTTCATCCAATTTTGCTATATCGTGAGCACCGAGATATCAATTATGAATACTATCCTAAGCATTTCCATAGGCTTTTGTAAAACTTCGCCCTGTCAATGAATTAAACGTATTCCTAAGAATCCATTTCAGTTGAAAACGTAAATGATCTGCGCGAAACGGTGAAAGACAACCCCATGGTCATGGGTCCCCTACCCACACTTGACCAGCGTGGTGGATTATGGTCTGGGAGGCATGTGTCCCTGCAGTAAGAACAAATATGGGCTTTTTATTATGATGATGATGAAATCCTCAGCACCCAATTCAGCAAGTATGATTAACAATTGAATTTTTAAATATCAAGTTTTAATTAGATGGACCTCCAGTCTTGCACACAACAGCTATCGATATGTTAAGCACATCACTACAATAAGCCGGCGTACAATAGACAAGAATGGATTTGATTTACGCGGTGTCAACAGGCGCGTGGACTGGACAAGCCCATTCTAAACCGACTCGTGGCCATATTTAACAAGAGTGTGCGACTGATAATTGGCTGAGTTACAAGCGATGCTTTGTTAGCGCTCGTGTCATAAGGAATGACGGTCTCCTATATCTCATGGCTTGTAGTCTATATAATTTATTGATTATTCATCGTCATGACGAAATGGCGGTAGTTTGGAAAGCATTCCTGTTAGGAAAGCCTAGAGTCTAAGCCTCTATGACTGGCCTAAGGATAACTCTACCTTCATGTGTCCCACAAAGTGCAGATCTCAGTTGAAATATTGAAACGTTCACTGTCAATAGAGTAATTAGTGCATAAAATAAACCATCTGTAAATTCTTGGTAGCCTACAATGACTGCCAAAAAAAAAAAATAAAAAAATACACTTAATCCAAATACAGTAAATTTATAGCTATTAAAAACCATACAACTATACTTGTAACCTTACAACCTGAATGAAACTATCAAAACTTTTTATAAACCGGAACACGTAGTTCAGGCATGGAATGTTCCAGAAACCATCATTGAGCGCATACACCACGCTCCCGAAATATTTCTCCGTGTGAGGTCAGTACGGAATTACGCGCCAAATTCCATCGCGTTTTTTCGCTCAGATTCATACGTAGTCTTAATAGCCTATTTCATATTACGGGAGCTATGCTATTTTAATTAATATATTTTTACACGGAGCAAGTATGCGATACATTTTTGTCACGGTTCTATATAATTAGCTGAGCACCTATTTTTAATTTCATTGCAAAATTTTGTTTTTTACTTCTTATCTCGGATAAGAATTTCTTTCTTACTTCCTGTCTTCTATTTTGTTAATACTAAATCAAACCGTTTCGTGTTTATTGCAAAAGAAAAAGTCACAAAAAGCATCGAGCAATTGTCCAGCTTTATCTCATTTAGCGTGTATACCTGTATTGCCTAATTGGACTTCCTTTCAGCCTCAAAAGAGGTTGCCTCGTATTGATCTTTCAGCTAATGAGGTCACGGTAGAGAAAATACAGACACTTTGTAAAATGGCCAGTCTCTGTAATCTTTCGATAGCCTAAGAGCTTCCTAACATTTGGTTCATTATTATACGTTAGGTTGGAGAGCTTCTACTTGATGGATTAAGGATCTTCAGCTTAAAGTGCGGTCAGTATAGACAGATGTCTATGGACTCGATAGGGCACGTCACACGTTACCGCTGCTTGCAAAATATAGTCGTTTTTAGGTATCGTGTATAATTGAAAATCTTGTTTAAACTAAATTGTAACTTTAATTTACCTTACCCAATTACTCCTGATGGTTTTCAAAACATAACACGACATTAAAATTACAGAAAATAAATATACTATCAAGACATAAGTTGAAATAGCAAATAACATTCATTAAAAAATGTCAAACTTAACTGACCTATCCCAAGGATACTTTCATAAGACTACAGATGCGCAGATGACACACACCACATTATTCACAAAACAAACCATCTCTTAAAATTGGCTCATAAGCATGGAACAGAACATTGAAAAAACTCACAACCACCGGGGACTCTAATGAAATTATATTGCAACTTTACAATAACCCTGCGACATTTCCCCAACATTCCCTCTTATATTTTCAAGTATTTCTGGAATTCTCTCATGTTCATATCATGCAGTATTTGCATGCAAACAAGATACAAGCATTGCTGGACATTGCATTCATTAGCTATATGAGTATCATAAAGACAGCTAGATTGTTTTGTTAACATACGGAGTGTTTGCATTTCGAATTATGTAAATTTTCGACGTGAACCTTCTAGAATTTTCGTTTTATCTCGATTAAATCTTTGCATGGAGTTATGATAAGTCGAGACGCGATAAATTGTGACGTGTGAACGGTCCAATAGGATATTACGTGAGATAAAATAAAATAGCTTTTTGTCAATAAAGTTCACCAACATTTCAACAGATAAATATTACAAGTAATAAATAATTGATTTAAGCTATTGTAAATATAATATCACAACATATAAAGTGAAGTCCCGTGTCCCCTAGTGGGGTATGGGGCAGATGATGTACATCTGTTTCACTGATCGATTTTCTTTACGGACAAGTAGGTGATCAACCTTCTTCGTCCTGCCAGACCGAGACATTTTTTTTTGTGCGTCCCGGGAATTGAACCCAGGACCCCTCGTTTCTACGCTCACGCTCACGTTAACCACTGTACGAAAGAGGTGGTCAAACATATACATATAGACATATACTTAATATGTGCTTTTTCCTTTAGGTATCAACGTCAATTCAAATCAACGATTTTGAAAAATTCTTTCAGTGTTAGACAGCCCGTCTATTGTAGGCTATATATGTACATATGCGAAGCCGGGGCGGACGGCTAGTAAGTAATAATTATCTTTCTTCTAATCCCACACGAGCTTTATCTCACTTATAAATTAGCAATAGCCTTGTTGCTAAATACGTCGATTTAACACCTTGTTACCAACACTAGAAATTGAAATACATACACTTCCTACTATAAACCATTTATGTTCATATGTCTTTTCTTACTAGACGTTATGTAGTAAGATAGGAATATATTTAGAGATATAAATATTTATGTAGTAAAATAGTAACATATTCTTATTTTACATTTAAAGAGCTCTGCCATCACCAACTGGACGAAACTTATTTTGATACGAAAATAATTCTTTAAGAACACAGTTCTTACCTACGACATAAAATGGTGAATTAAGCGGCTTTCAGACTACGTTACAATATAACATTATATAGTATCATAACATAGCTATGAGCTATGTTATATACAGCAATATCTCGCGATAAATTATTAATGAAGTGTATGTTATTATTGACCTTCTACATTCCATCCTTCTTTGCTATACTATATCATTATCATCATCAGCCCATATATGTTCCCATTGCTGGGACACAGGCCTCCCATGAGAGTTCAGGCCGTAATCCACCACGCTGGGCTAGTGCGGGTTGGCAGATGTCACATATCGTCGGATTTTTGAATTTCAGACATGCTAGTTTCCCCACAATGTTTCCTCACCACTCAGCCACCGTTGTTAAACTAAACTATATGCATACCTATATAATAATATATGCATACACAATATGCATGCTCAATGCTTGCTACATAGTACAACAGTATATCGTTGTCTGAAATTGGCTTTATGAACGCAATTCCGTGACCAACTGTTGAATATTAACTCATATCGCAAGCCGTCCAATAGACATCTCCCGTAACGATTACCGAAGCCTTCCTTCAATCAGCGACAAATCCCGGGATTAAACGCCTTAAACCGCCCGCATCGTTCGATCCACACTAAAATAATAGGGGTCGATGCAGACCCCGACCTTTTCAGCTTATGTGAATTTACAAACGGTTTTGTACGATTCTTTTGAGGTCTTTTGTATTATCGCTGAGATTTGAGACGTTAAATTTTTACAAGATTCGAGGGTTTTATTCACCTTGTATATTTTGTGCTTCGCTTATTTGTTGCATCGGTTTTCGACTTTTAAATATAAGAGCAGAAAATACAAACTAATCATAAAGTTGATTGAGTAATTCGATATATGTGTATTTATATTTGTTATGAAACGTTACAAAGAAGGTTATACTTCTGAAACTCGATACACCAACGAGCATATTTCCACCTTATTAAAATTCATTTACAGTCACCGAATACAATAAAAGCTAGAAATATTTACAGATGAACGTTCTTTTATCAGCGGATTATACTAGTATTATGTTTCATTAGAAAAGACAAATATTCTCAGGCAAGTACCGTAAAACGTTATTCGCAGATGTATGTGTGATTCGATGTGTAATGAAAATACATCATTTGATAGGTGATTCATTCAAATTGAGGAAGCAGTTTTCAGTTTAACAGTAAAAACATAGTTAAAACGCCTTAAGAAATTAATTATGATTATCTGTATTAAATTAATTATTATCTGTCCAGGTACACTTTAAAAAACAATAATGGCACTTTTTATCAACTGATTAACTTAAACCTAAAACTATTCAACTTACTAAAAACCCACTCAATCGAGGCTTATCGCATGGAACATAGAAAACTCTAGACTAAATCCGTTCAATTATCCAACACAGCAAAATGCAAAGGTCAGCAAATGTACCATATGAAAAATAACTCGTTTCCGGACGGGATGCTACAAAGGGACCTCCCCACTCATGCATAATGTAAGACAATTGTTTTGACATATGAAATACATTTACACTGTATTCTGTGTGTTTGAGTATCGTCATTGACGGGAGGGAGGAATTCCGAGTAACAATGAAACTCTATGGTCATTTGTTTTTGATACACCGAGAAGAAACGAAAAGTGATGCCATGATAATAACATAGTATTAAGTTTATAATATTTTAGCATTATGTGTGTATTATTAACTATAATATAATAATATAATAAAAATTTTATTGTCACCAAAAACTCTCATAATAGAAGGCATCAGCTTTCAAATAAAACAAGAATCATCAAAATAGGTTCACCTAGTCGTAAGTTCTGAGGTAACAAACCTATAAAAATACAACGAATTGAAACCTCTTTAGAGGTCAAATGAAAGCAGTCCTTAGGCGTTACATTATTGATGTTCAACCATTTAATGGTCAATCGAGGTTCACACTTTATTAACCATCTGTACAAAGAGGTATTCAAAGTATCTTAACAGACCCGTTTGTTTTCTCTTGAGATATGTATCCACCTGTTGAAGGTGATTCCTCACTCGCCCCTCGAAGATATATGTGCTTCCCTTGATTTAATACTTTGTTGCTTACGTATTTTTTAACCGGAGTATAAAAGAATTGGATAAGAAAACGAGCTGTTTCACACCGTAAACATGTAGTTGGTTTAGAGTAATGGCTGACGTGCGATTTTGCACTTTTCACATATTATTGTGGTGAATAAAATTAAAGGTCTATGATTTTTATCTAACTTTATGCATACTTATTATAATAATCAATGCGATTGAAGCTCTTATCTTTTTTACGTTTGTGTAGTGCAACTTCATTTACATTAAACAAGTAAAGATCAGGAGAATCAACCGCCTCGTTACGTAACGTTATACGGCAACAGTCTGTCTGATTTTCTTTCGCTCATGCATACGGCAACGGTAAGCCGCCTCATCCTCTCTTGCTAGATACATCAGTTTTTGTTCTATTAAGGGTTTCATACAATATTGTAAACTGAATAAAAACAAAAACTCTATGCTGTAACAAAACAAGGCTAATATGAACATCCAGATGCAAAAAGCACTATAATTTCGTGAAAATTATTGTTTCTAAAACAGTTTTTACAACCGACGCTTACGCGTTCAAAACTGAAACTAGAAGTATGGGCAAAAACTATTTTATAAAACTGTTATTTATACAATGTAACAAGAAGTTTACGATCTAAATATCGTAATATTATATCAGAAAATAATAATTAACGTCACATAATATTTAAAGGGGTTGTGTTTACTGCGAATATCGTAGAACTAAACGGTTATGAATGCACAGATGGATCAAATTAGCTGTCCCAGTGATGCGGGTAGCTTTCACTCGGGGTTAGTATGATTAAATTGTATTGCGAAATAGCTTATATTCACTCGATTTATGTGAGATATTATTGGAAATGATAAAATTTCAGAATCGAAACAAAAACGTTTTCTACTCATATTGGTATCTATATTTACAAAAATGAATGTTTGTCTGTATATCATCGATGAACTCAAACTACTGAATTGTTATGAAAATTGTCTGTATTCATATATGTAGTATTCCATGGAAAAGGTTTGTATAATATACTCATTGATGCCACTCGCCGCTAATATATTGTATTTTTATAAATGTTTATCAAGTTTTATTTGCAATATACGTCTAATACTTAAGTTACTCGTTAGAACGGACGTATGAATGTCTACTATAGGACAGGTCATTGTCTAGCATTTGTGACATTGTTCAAAATGTCGCAGTTAAGGTGCCTAATATATTTAGATAAAAAAATATATTATAGTCTGATAATACATAGTGTGAAGTCCCGTGTAGTAGGGTATGGGGCAGATGATGTACATCCGTTTCACTGATCGATTTTCTTTAGGGGCAAGTAGGTGATCAGCCTTCTGTGTCCTGCCAGACCGAGACATTATTTTTTTTTTGTGCGTCCCCACCGGGAATTGAACCCAGGACCCCTCGGTATACTATAATACATACATTATTCAAAATATATTTGAGTATATTTGAACGAATATGGGGATAATTAACTTAAAAAGTTAACGATACAAGAAAATACAAATATTGACCAACCGACAAAAGACATTTTTACCTAAATTAAAGCAGTCTAGTGTTGAAAAGAGAAAATAATTCTGTTGTTGGTAGCATTTAATAAATAAACACATAAATTATGTAACGAAAAACATACCTCGGAATTTCGTGAATTACATATTTGCGAGATGAAATACGCGCTCGCCATCATTCACAGAAATTGCCACGTTTCTTTCAACAAACACAATATTTAAGTAAATGTAGTTTAAAAATGCATAGCTCGATAGGCTGGAAATTTCATGTTTTTTGCTCTTCGATTACATATTTTATTGAGGATTCAATTTGTCCATTCCAAGTTCTAACGCTGTTTTAAATTGAACAGCGTTAGAACTAGGAAATACAAGGATACATTTCTCGTATTTATTATATAAATTGGAATATAATATAAAGACATTTATCATGTATATGATAAATGTCTCTGTATTACATCTATCTACACTATCTTAGAAAGTTTTGATATTATAAGATATTAAGAATTTTACGATTGGGATAACCATAACCACACTAATATTAGGTATAAATGTAAATAAGTATATAATGTAAGTAATGTTTGTCGGAATATTTGTCCGTCAATCACTCTGAAACTATGAACGGGTTTTGATGAAATTTGGTGTACAGAAAGGGTATGAGCCAACTTGCGTGATAGGATGCTTTTTATCCCTTTTCATAACAGGCGGAGTCGGGGCGAGTATCTAGTAAATAATATTAATAACCTTATAAAGTGAGATAAAGAAAACGCAAAACAATTATCAATGCTTCTTTGCTACAAATAAATATTTTATTTTCCAATATATGCTCTTCTTTCTGTAACTATTTATAGATCTTGTCGGGCAGGGATCGCTTGAGACGATAAGACTGCCTTGGTACATAAAGCAGCCTGATATTACTATGATTATATTACTTATGTACAATAAAAATAAATAAATAATTCTAATACAGTTTAGTCTTATCCAGTAACATACATCCGTTCTTCGAAGGAGTTGTGGGAAAAATCTATTTATCAATGTATCGGTGGCATCATCCCTGTCATTTATCAGGCCCGATTAATTAATTACAGCCTCCCTTGGTGCACTTAACAGGCTTCGTGATTTGCACTTTAACATTTTAAAAGAACTTTCAATTATTGAACGTGGGAGTGAACTTTTAATATAAAATTGCCTTAGGACGCTGCTAAAGTTATCAAACAGATACAAATGTATATTATGCTATAAAATGCACTGTAAAAATCTGCATATACATAAATCACACGATGTTCGTTTGTCTTGCTAAAACTCGAGAACATCTAGGCCGATTTTGATGTTGATTTTAATGAATTTATATAATAGTCTATAACGTATTAAACATATACTATAAAAATAGTGTTCATATGAATTAATAAAATGATTAATTAGCCTTTTTATTCAATTGTGTTTGCTAAAACTAAAACTAAAACTAACCTTTGCTAAAACTATAATACTCTTTATTCATCATTTGAAACATTGGCTTTTAAATAACTATCGAGAACTTATAAAACTATTTATACATATTCTTTCCAAATGACACACTAATTACCAATAAGCGAATAAAACTAAAAACATTATGAACGAAATAATCTTACAGCAAGCTATTAAATTGAAGTCTATTTACCGAACCAACTCTAGTTAAAATTATTTCACCGCAAATGTTTAATAGGAATTTAACACCTCGCGAAATTAGAAAACTGTTAAAACATTTTCATTTACTTGTTGCTCCCTGTTTCAATTAACTATATTCTGGCGTGTCTTGAATTCATTATTTTCAGGCCATATTCTTACTCTGAAGACATTTCGTTACTTGGCTCGGGATGGGTCCTGTTTGGAACTAAATTTACGCGTTTTATTCAAGTGGCCGATATTTGTTATTCCGTTTAGAGATAGTTAGTATTCAAACCAGTGCTCTTAATTGACCTATAAAGCTAATATTTATGACCCTTATTGTTATAAATTATGTTTAATTGAGTTTGTTTTCAGGAAATATTTAGTAACTTTAATTAAAATGTGTCCCATGTCCGTGAATTTAAAATCTGTTTTTTCTTCATTCATATCCGCAATCTACTTAGTTTCTTTAGAAAGAAGGTCATCCATCTTGTTCCTCATGGATTACGTAAGCCCACGTATATACATAATAGAAATTCTCAACAAAAAACCAAGTTCTGTAGTTAAAAATAATGTAATTTATATATTCCCATATATACTAATTTATTATACACATCAACACTGTCTACGGATAAATTGAATTTACTAAATTGTCTCAAAATTTATTAAAGATAAATAACAACATACCTATATTTTTTTAAAGCCCATTTATCTTCCTGCTCCAGAATAAAAAAGTCCTATTATTTTACGGAAACAATTTTATACTTAAATAAATGAAAAAACGTAAAATAATGATAAAACTAGCAATGAATGTGTTTCTTAAGAAAATGTGAAAAAATAAAGGAAAGTTATTGTTTTTAACAGTGATGTGTACAGTAAAACCATCCATCATCAATCCATGGTGCTTCAACTATTATTCCATTATTACAAAATAAATAATTAAACAATATACCGGGTTTTTTTTTTTGAGAATGACACGTTCTAATTTCAAATTAACAAAAACATTGACCGGTTCGCCGCCATGTTGTGCAAGTGTCAAAAAGACATGATCGCATTACTGTAACTCGAAAACTGACGCGGCAACCCTTGTACAATAATCCGGGTCTAAAAATAACATGACATGATCCCTTGTGGATATACTGCACAAACAATGATAATTAAGTGCCCCATTTTTTATAACGAATGCCATAAAATTGTTAATGATTTAACATCTAAATATTGGAAGAAATTATAGTATTTGATATAGATACTCATTCCATATTCTTAGAAATTATATAATATCTTTGAGAAAGGAACTTATTTTATAATATCTTATTCAAAATAAGAACTTTTCTTTTGTTATTATTGCATGTTTTTTTTGTTTTCGATATATCATATATGTGTAGAGAAAAAATCGAGAAAATTTTATTATTGAGAAAACAGATAAACAGTTTAAATCAAGAATTGTTTATTTAACGTTTTAGCCAATATTATTGTTTGTTCCGAATTGCTCTGGAGGAAGTCGACTTGTTACGCTATAAATTCTGTACGTTAAATATTTTCAAAAGGTAACATCTATATCAAATACATATTACATTTATTTATAGACTTATATCAACCAATCACAACCAATACGAAACATTTCAATGATTACACTATTGTATCGATGGAACGCAAAAAATAAATAAATAAATACATTTATATAAAGCATTACTAATATCCCGCCTATCACTTTAGCTTCAACTTCAGCAACGGTTCTTCCCTTTTACTTCAATTTTCACTATAATTGGTGTGATTTACACTCCCTCAGTCCTTACTAATATTATTAATACGAAAGTGTGTGTATTTCTTTGCCTTTCTTTCACATCACTGTGGAGCGATATAATGATATGATTTGTGTGTTTGGTTAGAAGAGGGGAAAGGAGTAGGAGAGTGGAAAGGACTTCTAAGAGTTAGAAGGATGGCTACTTTTAACTACAGGAGCTAGAGTTCAATGTGTCATCCCCGTAGGAATTTCCTTTGCCTACGAGGACGAAGACGAAGCAAGTGAAAACTAGTGTTTCACATACATAATTCGTTCAGCGGTATTGGTGTTAAAATGAACAAACACAAGTTAGCTTTAATAAGTACTCATTGAAATTGAATATAACGTAGAACCTATAACAGGCTAATACCAAGACGAATCCTTGCAAACTTATTGGTCCCCACGGTAAATAATTATTACATACTGACCGATAGAACCTGCAACCCTCTATAAAATTTATTGAATACCTCTCCGGAGCGCCCGGGAGACGGTAGCGTTTCCTTCATTTATTATTCTTCATAATCTTCTCCTTTTCACTTATTTATTTTATATGAACATTCTGTTTATATTTTTGAATGTCAAGTTAAGAAGATAAATAGTTTATAAAATCTTGGTAACTTCCGTTGTTGGTTTTTTCACAAAACTTCCGAAAGCATTTCGGTATGTGGTAGTCGAGCACGCTTCGGCACAAATTGGGCCAGCTCGCACCGGGGAAGTACCACACTCCCACAGAAGTCCGGCGTGAAATAGCATATTGCTGTGTTTCGTTCGCTGAGTAGGGGAGCCGGATGTCCATATCCTCTTCCTTACCCTTCTCAATCCTTTCCTTTATTCCTCTCGCCAATCTTTACCTAATCCATTTCCAATTTTCAGTCGGCAATCCATTTGAAGAGGCGTAAGGTCTTCATTCGACCTTTTACCTCTCCAATGTTCATGGGCGGTGGTAGCGCTTATCATCAGGCGAGATGGAGCTGTGCTCCATTGCCGACTATGACATAAAAAAAGCATTGAGCTTCCTTATTATAATGGTAAGTTTTGAACCATTAGTCTGATAGATCCTGGTTAACCTTTCGGTGGAGACAAACAGAAGTATTGTCTGACAGGACAAGATATATATCACCTAGTCAATTTGCTAAATCTATCAGTAACATAGTTGCAAAACATCCATATGAATACCACAAGAGATACAGAACTTAAACAATACTTTTTTCAATTATTATAACAAACAATTTAATTCTATGTCTACCAAAATAACACTCTATCTTGTACCGCATACAGTTCAAAATTGATCCGTCATGGATAATCACCGAAACCATTAGAAACAACTGCCACCTATCTCCAGATGAATTCGAGCGAATATCTTACAATAGTAATAAATACACATCAGACATCGATTGATTTCCCGCTGTATAATCCAGGTGCATATTTATTACCTTGGAGCCATTGTAACGCAAATGCTGTAGATTATTTTCAATAGAACTATTTTGCAACGTTAAATAACATTCAAATGTATGGTAGGCATTGAATATTGAATTGTTTGCTTCACGAGAAAAGATTTATTATGGTTATTTAATATGAAGCAGAACTTAACTGGTGCAACAATGTGATATATTGCCGTTTTTTGGGCACTAATCCGACTGAGGCAAAGCAAGTGATAAGTGCAAGAGATATAATCATCACTACACAGTATAAAACTAAATCGCTTTCTCTGTCTCTATGTCCCAATGTCCCTATATAGTATGATAAAATCTTTAAAATTACGCAACGGATTTCGATGGGTTTTTTTAAGAGTGATACAACAGGAAGGTTTATATATACTACTCCGCTTATATATACTTAACGCGTGCGTTACAGTAGGCGCAAGCGCAACTCCTTATTCCTTTACTCTCAACGTCTTATGGGACGAAACAGATACGACAAAAAGTGACAACTTAACGTGAAATTATTATCTGGGTTAGACTCAACAAGAAAAGAGCATACTCGTCCCTTAAAGGCCGGCAACACTCCCGCAACTCTCCAGGTTGCGTGGACGCCTATGGGCGGCGTTAATCTCCGGTGACGCGCCTGCTCGTTTGCCCGTTATTATATAAAAAAAGACTAACTAATTCCCTTAACAAAGAGGGTTTTGAACGTGGTTTCGTTGCAGTTCACCACGTTAACTATTACCAACGAGAGAAAATAAAGGAAAAATTCTTTGAAATACTATTTTCGACAAAAAGGGCACCAACGTCCTTGAAGAGGTACCACTCCAGATTCTAAAATTGGACCAAATGACAACAATATTTTATTAAAAATAAAAATAATCATGTGAATTGGTTACGGAATAAAAATAAAAGATACAGTCGAACTGCCAAGTATCTCCTTCATTTTTTGTAAAGTCGGTTAAAAATAAAAATGACAAAAACAGCAATTACGTGTTATACCTTCCGATATATTATGTTAATTAATAATTATTAAAGCCAAAAAATGAGGCATGGAAACTCTAAAAGTTATTAATCGATACAGAAAATCAAGTGTGCATTTCATAACGAAACACAAGAGCTTTCCCGTGTCGCCGATTAGCTTCAATAACTCGACAAACTTCCACAATGGCTCTCGAGTTTTTCCCTAAATTAATGGGCAAGTTTGATATTAAGGTTTTCTTTTAAATGTCAAATCTCAAATTAATAATATTTGTAAGGTTTCTAAAAATTAAAACTTTGTTCTTCACCAATTATCTTTCACTCAAATGAAATTTGGTTCCAACAAACTTAAGGTACGTCTAGAATATTCCATCCATTCTTTATGAAATCAAGATCATCATCATCATTAGTATATGCTCCCACAGCTGGAACACTAGCCTCCAGCAGGGTTCAGGACATAATCCAACATGCTGGCCAAATCCGCTGGTCTCGAAACTTCCATTTTTCTTAAGACCGAGGTCCTCACTACTGCGCCATTACTGCTATACCAAGCTATAAAACAACAAAATATGACAATTTCGAAAAGAACCTAGTTACAATATCATAAAATAAAATGGATGTCTCTAACTCAAATTTAAAAAGACCAACCTAAAACAAACCTTGTCGCCCCTAAAGATATTGCTACATTTGTATTAGTATGTAGTACGTCTATAAACTTGCTACTGTTTTTTTAATGTAGCTTAAACCATAACTCGTGAATATGAAAAAACATTTGACTGTTTTAGCATCCGAAGGGACGTTATCGCGGGAAATAAAAAAGCCAGCGAAGGCCAATTTAAAAACTGGTTGGTGTACATTGCGTGTGGTTTTAGAAATTATTGTTTGGTAGGCAATATAATAGTCATAATACTATAATAATTATTCAATTTGGATATGATAATGTTGAGGCTGCGGCGGCCCAAACTGTGTAATTCGCTAAAATGAGAAACCAATGTTACACAGCAAAAACTTATGGAAAAGCCGCTTTCTAATAATTTTAACTACGTTAACTACATTATCGATAAATAATATCTATTAAACCCACAGAATTGTTATACAATTAATATAACTATCGATTTCTTCAAATCATATCCTTGTAATGTGATCATCATAGCGTAATTAACTAAGATGCTTATAAAATTGAAAAATAACTTTCTAACTACTCTGTTTTTCTTTTTCATCACGATTTATTAATACTATTAAACTAATACTCTTCTTGCCATACATTTAACAAAAAACCATTTTCAACGCGTTAATATAAAACGTACACAGCTAATTTAAAATGTACATGTACATTGCCACTTCAAGGTGGTGCCAAGACGAAAACGGTACAAAATATTGTTCATTAGTCTAATTGGACAGTAATGTATTGCTTACAATTCGTAACACTCCACAGTATCTCGGTGAGAGGCATTAATGTCCTCTCCTTCCTACACAGTTACATACCCTTTGGCATGAGCTCCGTGAAATTCAAAAATCAATGTTGATAAGCATTTTAGTACACTTTTTATCGTATTATGTACGTAATATGTCATGTGGATGTTGTAAAATGTGAAGTGAAGTGTACTGTAGATTAAAATATAGAGTAAATTTTACTTGTATTATAATAACTAGAAATAAGCAGTGCTTTAGGAAGATTTGCGATTTGCTACATACCAATCTTTTTTTTTTTAAGGACAACAAAACATTGTTTATGATTGACACTCTGGACATAAATAAAAAATGTCATGCCATAGCCCAAAACCTACATCATAAATCATAGTCATAGTTACTCAGTAAAGTGTACGAAAAAAATGTTATGTATACATATGACGTGAATGTAATGATAGTTTATGTAAATTAAATGATAAATAGTGTTATATTGTAAATATTATAATATTATATATCAGTAAATACTATATGAATTACCCTGAACGCAATAATCTAGAATCAACTTATACTCGTCCTCATAAAACAAAAAGTCGATAAAAATCCCTGGAAAATAAGGCTAGAAAGTGACCTAATATTGCTACGTGAGCACACACATATTAAGTTAAGTCTATCTATTTATTTGTCAGCTGTCTACGACCTAATACCTGTGAAAACAACATTCTTACTAAGTTATCGAGACGACACCTTCGCGCAGGAGAAATAACATTTCAAATGAGAAATGATAAATTTCAATCGATTCGTTCGATTTTCCCGCAGCCTTTTCTAGTTTTATATTAACGTTGTTTGTGTCTATAGGATGTAATGAATTATATTAAACAAACGAATCAAATGATAGTATTCTTTTTTGAACAGATGAGTTATTATGAGATTACATAAATGTGATTTATATAGCAATAGGATACGAAATATATAATATTTTTATTGACAGATAAAAAAAACAATGTTGTTTACGTCCCCATGGCGCCTGTTGTGGAAGAAATAAATAATTATAAGAACTAGACTAAAATGCTAGAGTATCTTATATATTTGCAAAATAGTAAGCAATTCTGAATTTGCTTAAATTTTTAAGTATTAGTTTATTTGACCTGTCAACCTTTGTTCTTCTGCCTAGAACCATGGCCGGCACCCTTTTTTTTAATGTCATGGCGATCAACTATGCTGGTGGATTTTAATTGCTATATAAGTGTGCCCACTCAGTTGGTCCGTGAGCGTGAGGTGAGCTGGTGGTCCGCCAGATGGTAAGGTATCACCACCGACCATGAACATTCGCAGAGATGGTGCCTCTGCGAATGAGCTACCCGCTTTTAAGGGATAAGGAAAGGATTGATGACTTGAAAGAAGGAATGGACTGGAAAGTGTGAAGAATATGAAACGTGTGGTTGAGTAAAAGCCACCAAACCGAGTCCAACATTTCAATGTTTTCTTCATTTCAATTATATCTTATTGTTTTTTATTTAATTTTTATTATTGCTATTTACTTGACTTTAAACTTGTTTGCTCGTTACTATACATTATATTAATTGCATATTTTTATAACTTTAATTGTAAGTTGTGAAAATATGTCAATGGAAATGAATTATCAGTAAATTACGTAAAGACTACACCAGCCAGCCTCCAAAACACCATTGCACCCCATGAGAAGCCTGCATTAGTTCCAGTTACTAGACAGGTCACTAGGTCACGGAGCACTAATTAATTTCTAAATTAACATTCAACTGGGGGAAGCGTTAATTATATCAATGTCACTTTTATTGCCTTGACATGAAAGATCGCTAAATGGACCCTTTAAATTATAATTTCGTTGAATACAATGAACTGAGTGCCATTTAGAATTTTATTTCAGTTTCACTGTATTGTTTACGTGTTACAGCAGTTTTTTTAAATTATTTGAATAGTTCTTTTATGAAGACCATTATAATATTTACTGAAAAGTATGGACGGTAATGGACAATAATAATCATTGTATTTGTTATTTCAAATTAAAAATTAAATGTTGAATAGAACTAGCAGACAAAGGACGAAAAATGATTTTCAATTACGTTTACAAGTCATCAAATATCACTGTATATAAAGTTTGTCAACAATTAATTTTAAAAGTTAATAGTTGTCAAGTACTACCACTGCAGTATTGAAATCTACGAAATCGTAGAATTGTCGTAGCAACTGTGAATAGCTACGAAATGTATGGCTACGAAGGAATGTAAGAAGTAATATTATGTTAATGGCTTACAAGGCGCTAAACAAAAATCTTACCTCGTATTGCCACTAGATGGCGTTAAACTGCATTCAATTTGTTTTTTATATTGGAATCAAAATGTTATAACGTCATAAACAAAATAAGGTTAGCAAATAAATCAATAACACAAAGTGGAAGTAGACCATATGTTCGTACTGAGCGGGTTCCGAGGGTTTTATGGCAGACGCTAAAACACTCATTAATACGCATTTTATTACCGACTTCTTATTCTGGACATTTCATTTTATTTCTTTTTTTTATCTTTGTTTTTTCTCCTCTTTTCCTATAATGTTAATAGATTTAAGAACAGTCTGTCTGAAGTAGGCTAAGAGACGAATTACCTCTGAGTAGCCTGCGATAAATAAAAGTTTTGAGTAAATTCTTACGGATGTAAACATCCGATTTAAATATTGCATAAAATTCAGTTATTAATTTATATTAAGTAAAATTAATTTAATTCTGTATATAGAAATATAAATGAATCGCCAAATGTGTAGCTATGTAGAAATCTCGAGAACGTTTACTTCATCAGACGATTTTGTTTTTATTTTTGATGAGGCACAAGGAAGGTTTTTATACAGAGAAAAACATACCACGGATGAAGCCGGGGCGGACCGATAAATGTTAATAAAATACTGAGACAAATGCACATCATACTAATATTATAAGTGTGAGAGTTTGTTTATTTGGATATTTGTCCGTCATTCACGCTGAAACTACTAAACGGATTTTGCTGAAATTTGGTATACAGACAGGGTATGGGCTAACTTGGGTTAGAATACTTTTTGTCCCGATTAAATGCTACCTTGGGATAAAACAGGAATCTTGATATCCGGGCGGAGCCGGGACGAGCGTCTAGTAAAAATATAAATCAACGACTATAACACAAACAAACTACATAAAAAAAATCATGAATACAACACAAAGAAGCAATCCAGAATAAGTCTGCGAAAGTAAAGAAAAAGAAACAGTGCTTCATTCCGCAGCAATCCAGTGAAATTTTATTGGTTTGAGCATTTAATGGCGTCTGGCTTACTGTTTATTATTCAATTATACATCGTGATGGTTTGTCCAATCAATTGAACGACTTCATCTGAAGAACAAACTTTTAAACCAAATTACCGAGTTGAGCAGGAAATAAAAATAGCGTAATTGTGCAATGATTAGCGACGCTCTGCGTCAGGAACGTAAGAATTCCATATTTATGAGAACTGTTTGTTATTAATTTTATTGTTATATGTGAACATCTTAATCTATATAAATTTCGTGTCGCGTAGTTAATCCGCGATGGACTCCTAAATTATTGAACCGATTTTAATCAAATTTTCACATTATGTGCAGTTTGATCCAACTTAAAAGATTTTTTTTTTATGTCACAGTCGGCAATGGAGTTGGTGGGTCGCCTGATGGTAAGCGCTACCACCGCCCATGAACATTCATAGAGGCATAAGATCCATTGCAGACTTTACGCCTTTACAAATCGATTGCCGACTTTTAACCTTGAAAACGAACTGGAAACTGAGAGATTACTGATATCGGGTTCTTTGTACCAGCTTTTATTCATTATTGTAGAGAGTTATTTATGATATGGTAACTATATTATTTGTGCATATATACATATCATATGAATCAGAACAACCAGTCACTGATCAAAACTACCAACCTCAACAAATTGTACACTCCAGTAACTAAGAAAAAACATTAACTACTCTACCATTACAAGTTAAGAATAAAAATTACCCGATACTTGAAAACATAAATTTTACCACTTAAGTCTTACCAATATTTCCATTTTAAAACAACCACTATTGGACATCTTGTAACTATTGATAAGTCTCAAAAGAAAAATATATATTAAATATACTATATAAACATTCCTACATCTTCTATTTTCGCTATAAATAAATATGGTCTGTTCTCAAAGTCCAGATCATTCGTATGAAATCGTATCAAATGCATCAAATAAAGAGGGTTCGCTTAAAAAACCTATTCCCCACATCTTCAATCTTCAATATCCGTTTCAGATGCGCCTCATCTGTCAAGTATAACATAATCTTTATGACTCGCTATTCAGTGTGGTGTGCAAAAAAATCAAATATTAGCTAAGTCGTATTGGTTTATTTCTCTTATGCTATTTCTAGAGAGCATTTAAAGAGTACATCACTACATAGTATAAAACTAAGTCCCTATGTATGCTTAAATCTTTAAAACTACGCAACGGATTTTGATGCGGTTTTTTAACAAATAGAACTCTGTTAATAACTATTAAAGAGGAAGGTTTATATGTATCACGGCAAAAGCTAGGTTTTGATCATTCCTGATAAAATGCCAAATGTATATTAGCTATTTTTTAATAAAAACAAAATTAATGTAAGCCCTTAATCCTTGTGCAATAACATGATATATGATATCATAGTTATATTGTTGGAACAAAAAAAAGATTCGTAGGCAGTCCGTTAAATTATGCATGCAAGCTTCCACACGGACCGGGGTGAAATAGTAGCATATGATAGATACTGTGGTGTGTTTGTAGTGTTATCGCTTACCGTAAGGCCCACTACTTTACTAACTATGATAAAAAAAATTACGCTTTCATATCTTATTTTGCTATCCGTATCCTAGTGCAGCGTTAAGCCTCGCGCAGGCATCTGAATGTTTTATTCGTGCGAACAAAGCAAGCTGTATAGTCCTTAGACTAGGCTATATCATTTACACTCTCATATGTTCGATATATATAAAGGAATTATTATGTAATACTGGGTAAATTTTTATAGTAAAATTTTAAAACATTAGCTACGGAAGATACTAGAAGGATAATTTACTTTCACATTGCTTACTCAAAACCATCTTTATAGTTGATTTTTTACTTTCTCACTTCGACAAGCTTCATATTCTAACTATTGAATAGAGATCCTTGGCATGCACATTATATATCTTCGCCTTGGCTTTTTACTCGTGTAGTTTTGAAAACATCACTGCCATTTTTGTCTCCTATTTTAGCTATTCATAAGTTTCTAGGTTACCTATAAAATAAAACGTGAAAAAATTGACCTGATCTCGAACTAGATTATTAACAAGCGGAAATATATGAAAAAATAGGAATAGTTTGTCCGTTGGCTGATGATCGTTATATAACAATCTATAGAAGGTTATTTATGATACATTAAACTCAAATTTATTTAGAAAGTACGATATTTAAATAAAATTGGAACTATGTTGATGCGTGAACCAATACTTTTAAATGTTCGACTGAAATAAAAATGCTTTTATTTTTTACGCTTCATAGATCAACAAAAATTACACATTCCGAGTTATTGTTTTTGCAATTCGTCTTGATTGTAAGAAATTGTTACAAGCAATGAATCTGTAGCCAACCTATTTGCTTTTATTTATACTTGTGTATGTGATAGAGTGTATAACTGTCTTTCACTCATTCAATTATTTCTAGAAGACTCCAGAGCGATTAAATAATATTCCTGTTGAAATGCAGTAAATTTCTAGTCCACCATTTATCTCTAAATCAATTTATCAGAGCATCCACACGAGCAAACGCACATTTATTATCGAAATGGACACCCTGTTCTCTTTTCCCTGCATTTGTTCGATAAATTTTCAGGAACTCAAGGCTTAGAAGTGTTTTATTGTAGCTTCGCGTTATTTATTATCTGTGGAATTTTAAACGCAAGCGTAAAAGGGTTTTACCGATATATTAATCCGAAGTGGATCTTGCGATTTTTTGAAAGAAAAATATCTTGTTTTCGTAGATACGTAAAAATAAGATTTTCTTGAGCTATTTGGAGAATAGATACTGCCCATAATTTAATAGCATTCGATAAAGCATAACTTCAGATGTTACCAAGTACTTTGTTGGTTTTGGCCGTAATTTAATATCCAAACAAAATTGTACTATAAATTAAACATTTAAATATTTTCACACATCTAACGTAATTACGTATATTCTTGTTTATTAAAAACATTTATTTTATTTATTTACAATAAAATAGAGTAATACACATGTATACTCTCTCACATATTTACGTAGAAAACTTTTTGATCGCTTTACGTCGTCTATGTATGTTTTGATCTTTATAATAACGCAACAGATTTTGATGGGATTTTTTTTATAGATAGAGTAATTCGAGAGGAAGGTTTATATGTATAGTAAAATACAAAAAGGGAGGGGGGAAAGGGACCTTGCTACGAATATAACACGTACAAAGCCTCGGGCAATATCTAGTTACGTAAAAACAAATTTCCATGTAAATATCCATGTTAATGTATTCTCATTTGGGATAAATATGACGTTAATAGCATTATTGGCAAAAACATTCATGAAACAGATAAATACGAATCGGTATGTTATTATTACGAGCTTCTTGATTCAAAACCACGCTATGGGGTTGTCAATAAAGTAATTTCTTATTCGTATTTATTATTTTTTTGCTGATGTAAAATAATCCCAACTACTATATAGATACGAAGGTAACTGTCTACCTGACTGCTCCTTCTTTACACCTACAGCACTAAACTGATTTAGACGTAAACTGGTACCAAGATAGCTGGAGACCTGTACGGATATAAAAAAGGTTTTATCTCCGACAACTCACGGGCGAAACCGCGGAAAGAAAGCTAGTATAGTATAATTACATATTTAACATTGGAACAGAGTTATACAAATACATATTTTCAGATACTATTATGTTCGAAACAGTGACTGATTACTATAAAATTGTAAATCTTATTTCATAAAGGCAACGAATTACAGACTATACATATTTATATATCTTATTAATTTATTTTATATTATGGAACACCAACAACTGTACATTATATTAAAAAAAACAGACATTACATTAAATCATCTTATCCTATGTATTTGTCAATTATAGGTGTACACAACTTTCACAATAATACCACATATACAATTTTTTTTTTTTTACAATTATCTCTATGAAAGTAAAAGAAAACCCTAAAATAAATGTAATAATAAACACTGTGTACATAATACTTGAAAAACCTTGTATAATTTTATGCTTATATTTTGAAGAGAATCAAAAAATATGTCAAGATCCCATAAAAGCATTACTAAATAATTATAACCTAGACACGTTACATTACCTTATATTTTTAGATAAGTTTAAAAATTGCAATATAATTAAGCGTGTACACCGCAATCCGCTAGAAATATAAAAACTACATATAGTTTTATTCCGCACTTCGAACTCAATTAGCTGCTTCCAAGAAATTCTATAAACACAGGTCCATAGAACTGAAGCTAATACACGATACTGCTAGCAGAGCAAAATCCAAGATTTCCAACGTAACTTCTTGATATTAACTAAACACCGTTATATAAAATTTCAAACTTAATTCGATCCATATTATGTTTCCTTTTTCGGGATAATTATTTTCTCAAAAAACAACTTTGTTAAATTATTACAAGCGGCTCTCGGCTTCGACCGTGATACATATATGTATAGCCTAAGGCACTAAGGGATCACGACAACATCAAATCCGACGATAAATGAAACTTTTTGAATTCGGTCTAGTAGATACCTATTTCCTGAGAACCAAACCAACTCGTCAGCTATTTATTGTTATCATTTATAAGATTTAATTATTTATTTGTAAATATTATATTATCCAATTGAAATTATGCATTCTTAAATTATAGCTTTTCTAGTGGCAGCCCTATCACATCATGTATATATTCAATTTCACACGCAAAGTTTCCAGTAAGGCTATTTAAGATTTCTGAGACTTTCGCAATATATTAACCAACTTTTATTACAATTACGTTTTATTATTTTTATGGATGTCCCTTGACACTTCTTTGTGGGATAAATCAAAAAGAGTGTGCTACTTAAACTTGAAAGTTTATGACGACGTTTTACAATCCATCAAATAGAAACATGTATAGTGTTACTAATCTAATAAACATTTTATATATGAGTAAAAAGGTGAGATTGTTATGTTTTAATTATTCAAATCCAAACTCAAAACTCAAACATTTATTTATTCAATTAGACTTCCTATAGAAGCACTTTTGAATCGTCATATTACACAGTTTTAACATTTACCACCGGTTCGGAAGGCAGTTTCTACAAAGAAGAGCCGGCAATAAACTCTGTAGTCGCTCTTTTAAAATAATACCAATTTTACATTTTAATCTAATATATACATAATATGTAACATGTACATAACAATGATGCCAAAGAACTGACATGTGGTTCTCAATTGTACCATAGTAAAACTATTTTTGTTGGAAGGTGAACTGGGATGCCGTCAGGACCTCTAGGCTGTAGTATTGTAAAATAGACAATTTCTTTTTTATTAATTTTAATAAAACAAGTATACAGTCAAATTTGTTATATTCACTAAAATATATTTCCATCCAAAAATGCAACGACACATACTCGTCAAAACACTCCTCACTGCTTCCCAGAATACCAGAAGGTCTGTATGCTCTTTAACGATAGATATGTATTATGTAATATAATGTTTGATTATTTAATATATTCTTATAAAGTACAACTAATATTTAATCAAGTACGATTTACATTAACACTTAAATAGAAACTAGATAATTCAATTCTAAGCAGAGAAAAGAAAACGGATAATAGACATTATTATACACATCATATATAATACCACATGTTCAATCTCATCAGACGGTTCTGAATCTTAAGAATGTCATTCAAACTTAAATATTTTATAAGTCTCTATCTAACTCCTTAAAAGATTAGAATTATCAAAAGTTCGGTTAAAATCACCAATAATTGAGCACCTCCACCCATTCTTCTGTAATTAGTTTCGTCTAATATTCCCTCGAGTAGAAAAGTTCAAACAACGTAGGCGAGAAACTTACTTGAAACTGGAATTCAACATTCGCCAATTGGTACATTTACCTTGGTTGTAATATTCTTATGCACTTGCAAATTGACCCTTATCTATCTGGCGCATAAGGATTAAAGTCTCTCCAGTATAAGTACGCCGAATCAGCTAAAGCTTGCTACTTTTAATGTTGACAAAATTAAAATGTATTTAGTATTTCTTCTTTTGAGGTAGACAATTTTCAGACGTAAAAGCACAGATGAATCAAGAAGCAAAATGGATGTTGCAATGTGGCATTATACATTAAATGGAGTTACAAAATACCGAGAAATTCAATATAACAAAGATAGACAATTTAATAGTGAAATTCAAATAGTTATTCAACTTTAATTAATGTTATATCATTCTAAATTTCATTGGAAACATTACAATAATTGTAGTAGTGTCGGGGGCGTCCTATCCAGCTTTAGAGAATACAGAGATAATGTTCCGTGCTTCGGAAAACGTGGAATTAGTAATAAATACTTCAAAACTAACGAAACTATACAATATATTATGAGAAGGAGGAAAACTCTTTTAATAATAATGTCAAAAAGGAACTGCAAAGGGCGTGTGTACATCTTTTAGTTCTAGTAAGTAAGTATTGTTTTTTATTTGTTTCATTACAGAACTTTTTTATGAATTTTTTATGTCATAATGACATCTGAGCTGGTGGTTCGTCTAATAGTAAACGATCACCACCGCCCATGAACAATCCCAGGGACTGAGAAGGGTGAGGAAAAGGAAATGGGCGTTTTCATATTTCACTATACACGTTGTAAATTTATAACGGACTGTATTAAACTGATAACGAAACTTTTGTGTTATTTTTAATAATCTCATTTCCGCTTTTTACGTTTAATAATCTTCGTAACATCTTATCAGATATATCTTAAGTATATTATACCGATGGTCACAGTTGTACCTGGTAGTCGTTAAAACACAGTAAATCACAGACTTTCCTGTATTGTTTACGAGCCTAGATCTGAGCTGGCAATACCTAGTAATCCAGACTGCGATTCGGGCCCCAGTGGATTGAATTTATGTTCGTTCGAAGTACGTCTAAGCACGTTTTGCATTAAGAAATACTCTGTAGAAGCGAATTGCATTGCAAATCGGGTGCAAATGTACCTATACATACATCTTATAACATTACATAAGCTTTTCTGCTAGATTTGACGGTGATATTATCATTTTCAAATATATTTTTTAAGTAAAATTACCTGAAATAATTTCTACTACATAACACTCATTTATTGTTCTGTAGAAGTCTCAAGACACTTTTAAATAAATAAAAAATATATAAAGATCTCTAAAATGATGCCCACATTCATGAAATGAATTCACATAATAATACACTAATTACTTAAATTTTAAAAAACTTACGAATGGTGTCTCAAACATTCTCATATATGCGACAACTTAATTATTCAATTACAATTTCGTCGCATAGTTCATGCTACTCTGCGTAACACCTAAAATGCACTGTTTTCTGATCATTTAGTTTCTGTAATATTTTATTGTAATCTTTTTTCTCTGTTTAGAGTTTGAGAGTTTTGGTTATTTATTAATTTTTTTTATTTGGGACAAAAAGTTATACATTAAAATAAACAAAGGACATAAACAATAGAACATTCACAAATGTACCACGTCAATACCCACATATATGTATATATATATATATATATATATATATACCTAGTCTTGCCATAAATATTGTAATAAAGAAAAAAGAAAATTGTTA
>NC_052128.1:434128-469722 GCF_012273895.1 Zerene cesonia
ATATATATATATATATATATATATATATATATATATAAAATGGTGTAAATTTCAAGATACATAGAACGCTTGTATATTAAAACAATAATTAAGATAACATTAGAAAAGAAAAGTTAGGAATTCAGTAGAACGACATCTATAATAGTTTTTTTTTGTATTTTTCATATGACACTAAGACAATATACATATATTATGTTTTTTTAATCTTTCGCACTAGATTATTTGTGAATCCAAAGAATAGACATATATAATATATTATTCATTGTACATTGATTACTGCTATTATTGTTATAATATAAGTTATTTGGAAACCAACAAAGTAATAAAATTGCGATCTTATCACTAGTCTCATAAAATATCCTATACATACTTATTTCCTCTATATAAAGCAAGCCTCTTTCAAACATTTTGCTTGTCCATCACATAGCGTCCCATAAAAATGGCAAGATGAAAATTAAACACGCTTAAAATAAAAGCCGCAAGACCGAATCTTGCGGTAAATAATCCGCAATGTACCAACACCATTAAACATCTTGGGAGAGCGTTTGGTGTTTTGTTTTTTCTCGTCCCGCCTGCTAATTGTGATGAATAGACCACTCTAGAGGATACGTTTAGTTTTAACGATAACGACACGATAACGATATCTACGATATACAATGGATTAATATATATATATAATAAATATATGTTCCATAAATATGGAAGAATTTTGCAGAGCAAGTTAAGGAGCTCAGTCAGCAGCGCTCGTAACAAATAGTAACAGTATTGAGTTATTACAAAACTATTATATAGTACGCGGATGGAGTTAAATATTGCGAGCGATCCAAATGAAAATCTCATCAAAATTTCAAGTGTAATATGAAAATATTGTATCATAAGCATTATTTTTCTGCTACAAAAAGAAGTCAAATCGTATACACAACGTATATTATTTTAAAAAAATGCCCTATTGCTCTTAATATAACATGAGGTCAATATTAATAATAACGTTTGTAACTTTTGCCATATTAATATAGAATTTACTGAGCTACAAATGTCCGTATTATTATCCTAAATCGCATCAACATGCAATAAATTTACTACATTACTAATAAATGAGCCAACAACTAAAAAATCAACCAGAAAGTATTTAAATCTATGTATTAAACAATAACAATATGAATTAAAAAGTACATAGACGTATCGCAGTCGTCACGTATAAACAACTCAGAAAATCCAGAAGACTGCGGCGCGAGAATTAGTATCTTGGTTAATTTATTTAGCAATTAAATGTTTCCTCTAAAAGCCTGTAGCGCTAACCGACTAAATGTTGAATAAAGCAAACATCCCGACTTCATTTATTTTTTAATTACAAACCGTAAGGCTCGTTTTAGTGACCGTTGGTGCTGACAGGCGAAACATATGAACCTGCACACGCGTCCTACGCAGTCTTCAATAACTCTTCATAGAGGTTTATATTCATAGAGGTTTCAGCTGTCAGCACCGATCGTCAGCGTGACTCTAAAACCAGCCTATAACTATAACGTTTTAGCCATTGCAGTTACAATGCCACATGTCACGCAGAACGTTCCAGAACTTTGTAATTTACCTTAATTCAGTATATTCTACTTACACATACAGTATTGTGTAAGAGCTATGAGTATGAGAATGAATTTGAGGCTATGTTTCAATTACCTACATAATAAAAACATATCCTACTAGTATTATACACGCGAAAGTTTGTAAGTATAGGTGAATGGATGTCTGATACTCTTTCACGAAACTACTGAATAAATTTTAATGAAACTTTACAATAATATAGCGTATACATCAAATTAAGATATAAAAGAAAAAAAGAAGAAAAAAGAAAGTAAGAATGTTTATTTAACACCACAAAAACTTAAGGAACGTATAATAAAAATGTGGACTTATAACTAATCGGCGTGGTTCTAAAAAGGGTAACTACTCAGCATGTGCTATGCGTAATGCGCAGCGCTGATTTTCAGTAGCCCCTTCTTGGAGTGCCAGTCAAAATCGAGATATCAGCTATATAACTATTGCCCGTCAACGGGTGAAACCGCGCGGCGCAGCTTATATTTCAGTCCCCTGGATGAGTGATTTCTATCACTGTCTTTTCATTTGAAATATGTCATGTTTGACATCCATGTGGACCCATTTAAATTTGATGCAGTTCTGTCAAACCAGAGGCGGTTTAGCATTTGTTAAAAATTATTATGTCACGTACCCCTGTAGATACATATTGGCGACGCTGATCTCTAACCTTCATGTGACTACTCAGTTGCTTCTTTTATAATAAAAAAGAAAAATTGTATTTACATTCAAAATACTCTCCTTTATACTAAATGTGGCACATATAGACGAGTTTATGTTTGCAAGAATTAATATATAACCTATTTCCTAAGACCAAGAAAATGTCACTAAATATTCACAAAAAATAACTTAAGTCCCATTTTATTATGAAAATTAAACTGTACCTGAAACCAATACGTGTCAAATTCGCTTAACATAAATTATTCAAATGAAATTGGTACTAAAACTTTTAATTGATACGGCAACTTTACTAAAAATCCCAAAACGAGCGCGCGCGGGACTGTATAATTGAATATTCATTCAATCGAATCATAATTTATGACAATCGTTTAGCAATATTTTAAAATCAGACAAAAAGTTGTTTGATTTTACTCATTTTTGATAGTCATCTAAAAAGTTAGGAAAAATAAAGGCCATTAAAGCTTACTAATGACATTAATGTAAAGATGACGCTTAAATAACGCTTCTTTCTTGCTTTCAAGACATTTTAATACATAAACTAATGGCAATTGAACGTTCCCATGTATTGTCCCCAATATAACGAGGGTTATATTTATTCACACACACACGCGTGACTTGTTCACACACATATGTTCTTCCGATAAAGTTCAAACCATTCCGTCTCATTCGAGGAAGCAAACTTGCTGCGATGAATATGCAAGCAGCACGTTTCTTAACAATATTGTAAACATAAGTTTGTATCTCATTATTACCTAACAATGTAGTGCCTAACTAAATTATATGCTTAAAGAAAACCATTATTTATGTATCAAGCTACATATAAAACCTAACCTAAATTTAACAACCTCTTACGTAATGAATATAACTTCAAATTACATGGTAATAACCAAAATCCAAAGAAATTGAATAGCGCCATTAAGAATTTAACAAGGGCCGTTACTTTGTACAGAACCCAGCGGTAATTCGTAATTCACTTATAATAACCTTAAAAAAACATTGTGAGGCCTACGCCGCGAGCAGTAATTTTTTAGGTTGGAATTAAAACCGCGTTTGTTTGATGATTGCCGAAACAAACCTTATTTTATATACAGATGTGTCATCTTCAATGAAACTTATATAACGATGTACGGTCCTTAAACAGGATGAAAAACTTAGTATGAATATGAAGAAATGAGAGAAAAGGACACAAAATTGGAAGGGAATCTGCCACAGAATAGACAAGAAGGGTAGTAGGTCGTTGTAGGCAAGGCAGGCGCGCCGCTCATATTTGAAAACACCCATACGTGCGTTTTAATATATGCGTGTATGTTTACCAAAACAACGCAATAACAAACAGAGTGAAAATTATACTTTGTATACACGTATACTCATTAGATTCATCATATTATTATAAAATGCTCAATGAATATTCAATGCTCCTCCATGCGTATTTGGCTGAACTTTGCAATAATTGAAAACGTAAGAAACACATTATAATTCTTTATTTTTAAAGTTTACATCAAATTCACTATTAGAAAAGTCATTGATCTTTGTAAGTTATTGTGCGAATTATCAGACTACAAGCTCCAGTAAGCATGAGGAATTAGCTTGAGATTTGTAGCATGCACCTTAACACGGACATTTGGAATCCCGGTAAATCCCATATCAAGGATAATGGCCGCGAATTTCCGGGTCCTCCCAGTTTGGCTCCAGTGCAGAATCTTGCTTCTTCTAATGTATATTTAGATGTTTTTTCGTAATTAAATTGCTGATTTATTTATATTTTGAAAACAGAAATAACGGCATAGTTGCTCATCTAATATCTTTATTTTATTTTTCTTATGCAAAGAGTCTTTTAGCTTGTATCACGTGACATTAAATAATACCAGTAACGAGTCGGTAGTCGAGCACGCTTCGGCACGAATTGAGCCAGCTCGCACCGGGGAAGTACCACACCCCCACAGAAGACCGGCGTGAAATATTATTCTGCTGTGTTTCGTTCGGTGAGTGGGGGAGTCGGAGGCCCATATCTTTTTCCTTCCCTTCGCAGTCCTGTCGTTTATGCCTCTCGCCAATCCTTTCTTAATCCCTTCCCAAAAAGTAGGCAATCCATTTGTAGAGGCGTAAGGTTTTCAATGGACCTTATGCCTCTATAAATGTTCATGGGCGGTGGTAGCGCCCACCAGCTCCATTGCCGACTGTGACATAAAAAAAACGTTTGTAATTATTATTATAAAATACACTTTAATAAAAGTGTCATTTATCAAAACATGCAGAACCACGTAATCTAAAAATAGGATTTCTTTAAATTGTGATTAAATTTTTTTTATCATTCAATGGATTCACGAAGGACTACCTGTGTAAATAAGCATTATAACCTATTAAGAGGTATATTTACAAAAGTATCTCTTTTTCCGCTTAAAGGACTAAACCGACATGAAATGCATTTTTGTGTAGAACGTAGAACTTGCCATTAATCGCGCAATACCAGTATATAAGTGTATAATCTATGATCGCGCAATGTACGAATTTATACGTTCGTGTTTAGAAAAAAAACATTTGAAAATCTCATTATTCGCATATTCGTGCGAATGTAAGTAGCCAAAATTAGATTGAGATTTTTAGGCTACTTTTCGTCACGAAAATGAACTAAAAATAGTGAAAGATACATCTTTAAATAAATTTTAATACAAATCAATTTACCTTAATATATAGATATTGAATATTATTATAAAACCTGTAAATCCTATACTGAATTGTTAAGAATAATTAGCATTAAACTTTAATCCATGTCGGATCAATATATCCCTTTAATACGTTGTCAGAAGCATCACTGTAATCTTCATTATACCGAGAATTAACTACCTTTGAACGTAAATCTCTAAGATTATATGATAATGAATTAACGTAGATGCTGGATGAACCGATGTTTTACTGTTTACATGTGTTTGGATAAATTATTAAGCTAGACAACGTGTTATATTGTATTGTTAATGGTCTTGATTTATTTTCTGATAAGTATGGCAAATGGAAAATTTACTCACTTTTATTTATTTTTGCAACCTTTTTAACATATACTAGTAAAAGAAATGTGGTACTGAAGTAATGAATTACAAATCATTTTCATAAAAAATTACCTGGGGAGGGAGGTTCCTCTCCATTCTTAGAATAGGAATAAAATTTTGTGTTAAATCACGTTAATTGGTTAAAAATCCATGGAGTTATCGAGAAATAAAGCCAAACACATACAATTGAAATTAAACCTCTTTTGTTTTTGGGAACGTCAGTTAAAAATGGTATATAACTTCTCAAAGAGGGAAATATCTGAAAGTATAATAAATATATATATTTTTTTAATATACGTCTTCTTTTTGGTATAGGTCACCTGTCTAATAACACTAGTCTTTTAAAAGGACTAAGAATTCATACTAATTGTGAGGTTCAAAATAAACTCTCATATCTATTACGCATTCGCTCTTTCGCATCTACTTTATTACATGTATAAATTCAAATTGCTCTTATTCCCAACTATTTAGCGCAGGAGCATTATTTATCACGGTTTACTGAAATCAGAACTAATTCAAGTTAAATCAAAGGCTAACACTGCGTCATATGAGAGCTAAACACAAACTACAGATTGCAGCTTGTTCGCTCTGTGCCCTCCAGTGTTTGTCAAACAGCGTGTAATAAACGTATCTAATAATTATTACAAAAACATCATGGTTGGGTTTGTGTTATTTTCGTTAGAATAAAGGCTCTCTGTTTATGAAATACAATTATAAACTGTGACACGTATAAATTACTAGCTGCGCCCCGCGGTTTCACCAGCGTAAGCCAGTATCCCGTAGGAATATCGGGATCAAAAAGTTGCCCATATGTTATTGCAGTTGTTCAGCTATCTACGTACCAAATTTCATTGCAATCGGTTCAGCAGTTTTTGCTTGAAAGAGCAACAAACACACACACATCCTTACAAACTTTCGCATTTATAATATTAGTAGGATTACCAATTTAACAATGGAATCAGATCATTATACTGAGACACAGTGTATGGCAAAATTAGTTTTTTTATGTTTTTGTCTACGGTACGGTGGGTACGGTTTTTAATGAAAAAAGCAAGTAAAAGAGCTGACAAATCACCTGTCGTTAATTTATTATCGTTGTGTGGTTGCAGTCTTAATACCAGAGTTATGGTGAGTGAGGTAAGTCAATTAGTTTACATTACGATATATATTTTTTTATACCACAACCAGCAAAAGAACAGACGATGCACATGTTGTTTACATAAAAGCAACCTTTCGAACATCTATACTAATATTATAAAGCTGAAGAGTTAGTTCGTTTCATTGTTTAAACGCACCAATCTTAGGAACTACTGGTCCGATTTGAAAAATTCTTTCAGTGATAAATAGCCCATTTATTGAAGGCTATAGGCTATATATATATATATATATATATATATATATATACCACGGGCGAAGTCGAGGCGGACCGCTAGTGTCTAAATAAACATAGACTAAAATCATTAGTCGAACTTTGGGAAGCCCATACTCGCCACGTATTTCTACGTGCGCCGCTTACAGATGCAGTCTCACTGGGAAATATTCTAAAAACTTCCCAGGAGCAGCTGTCAAAAGCAATATTTCGTGGGACAAAACTGCGGAGCTGAAATGTGTGTGACTCAGTAGCACGCCGCGGGAATTGCGTTTCGGTTCCGTTGTGAATACAATGTATCTCTATAAATTAGTTATCACGGATATACTAGAATATAGAAGTTCATTATATATTCGTTTGTATTTGATAAGAAAGGGCATAAAACATATGTTATTTAGAAAGCATTAGCTATTGTTTCTATTCTTAACTAAGACGTGTGAAGTAACCTTATAAAATTTGCTGTATGTAATAATTAATCAACGTTTTTATTTCATTCGAGTTCAATTAAAATTCGTACACAGCATGCGTTAATAAATAAAACACTAGGAACGTACTACATACATGTACAAACAGTAATCTTAGTGAGGTGATATGTGTTATGTCGGAATAAAAGGATGAAAAAAATTGTTTATGCATCCAATACCCACACTATAAAACGTTATAACATGAATAGCATAAGAAAATCGTTATTTTTTGGCAACTAATTTAACAATCTTAAAGCAAATCTTTATTTTCATGTATGTGAGTTTT
Organism: Zerene cesonia; assembly: GCF_012273895.1. Taxonomy (NCBI): domain Eukaryota; kingdom Metazoa; phylum Arthropoda; class Insecta; order Lepidoptera; family Pieridae; genus Zerene; species Zerene cesonia. The sequence goes on from NC_052128.1 coordinate 441,563, forward strand.
AGTAACGACGAAAATACCTTCATGTCTGCTGAAAATTCGGATTATATAAATATGGCTTTCTTGAGAGTTGTTATTTGAGAATTAGATGAAAATGTTTAATTCACATTTCTATTTAGGTAGTCGCTATATAGTATTTATTTGGACAAAACATCTGGATATCAGACGTCACTGAATTCAGTTAAAGTTCGTGATATATGAACATAAAAGTATAAATCTTTAAACATGAATTGGTTGTTAAACAATTATTTTTAACAAAAACAAAACCACCTCCAAATTTTCAGATTGAGACCAAATTAAATTGTGACTACATGGGAGACATCAGGCATCAGCTTTAAAATAAAAAAGAATCAGTTAAAATACTTAAACCTCAAATAAATCGCAATTCCATATTTCCATCAAATAGAATGACATAAAACACAATTTAATTAAAAATAACAGACCGTACAATATTACCACGAAAATAACAAATACGAGAAAAATTCCAAATAGAAATAAGGATAAACAGAACACGTAAGAAAGTCATCACTGAAATTTTTTCATAATAATAACTGGCGAAATCCTTGCGAAAAATAAGTCTGGAGGTGAAGGGGTGCGGTTATGAATAATTTATTTGGTAACGAGAAATCAAAAGATCGGGATGTATATTTTAACATTGGCTTTAAACCTTGGAAAACATTGTAGCAATATTTGCGCTGAAAATATGCATATTATGAAATAACAAGTTTTTAACGTAACTAAAACTGGCCCGAACTATTAAAACATTGTTTGTTTTATGAGTTATAGATACAGTATGTTTGTTATATATCTCTTTCTATAGATTTTATAACAACAACAAAAACAAACCACTTCATTAGATGTCTTATATTCTGTTCCAACATTTATACCATAAAAATATATTTAATAGACTTTATAAACTAAAAGATAGAAGACACAAATAGATACCGGACTTGATAAATATTTGAACAGCCTCTCAGCCAGCCTGTATCCTCTCGCTCGCTATAATGTGTTTGAAAAGTAGAATTGAATGATATAATATAACGTATTATCTTTATGTTTTATACAAAATCTGTATAAAAGTAGATATAGAAGTAGCGTTAGTAGTATCTAATCAGCAAAAAAACAATTTGAACACAAGAAATGTTAACTACACAAAGCCAATTTTCGTAATGATTCGTAGATGTTTTTAATGAAAATCGCGGCTGCCATAAAATATCAAAATAAAAATGTATTTACAACTTCTTAAATATGATGTCGTATGAAAGGGCTTGCTTGACTTACTATATCAAATATAACACAATATTAAATTTCAAATTCAAGATGTCCGACTACTTAAATAGGAGACGGAGATTTTTAATTTGATGTTATATTATTATTGCTTAAAGTTTATAAGCATACCTATGATTACATTTACCTACCTTGAATTATGCAGGATGTTTACAAAAGAGAAATACAATGAGTCCAAAAAACAAATTAAATAACGTACAAATATACCTTTTGATACAGCTCAGAATTTTCCGTCCACCAAAAATCCATAGCGCAGATTTTCAGCCATTACGCTTACAGTAATATTATTAAAAAAAATATTGTACATTCCGCGCGTCCGTGCGTTATGGAAACAACTCAATTACAGATCAATGGCTGTTCTTATAAATATTTAAAACACTGAACATATTTCACGTATGTATTTTATACGAATTATTACAATAGATCAAACGTTAATCGCGTTTATGTCACGTTTATTGCTAAATGTTGAATTCTAAAGTGCGTTTTAAATTGGAATGGCATAGTTGTTGCTGCTTCAAAAAGTTCCACAGTACATTTCACATTCGCCTGCAGATGCGATTTTTCACACAGATTCTACTACTGATCTATGAAGCTAGTTCATAGATCAGATTAGATTTTCTGAAACTCAGTTACAATTGATAAGCAGAACTAATATAACAGTTTATACAGATAGGAAAAATACAAAGAAGTTCATCAAAATTCCTGAGAGGTATCACTTCATATTATAAAATCAATTTCCTATTAAAAACAAAAAATTCACGTTCATTGGTTTAAAACCCTCGTGGCTATCGAATAACATAATCAAAATAAAAAGAAAAATGCAATCAAATTGTGAACCTCCTTCGCGTGTGACGTCGGTTATGAATAGTACAACATACTGTCAAATACTGAAGTATATTTTATAAGGACAAGGTTTTTTGAAAGACAATTTTTACAGTCTATTGCGCTCGAACAAAGTTAAGTCACCTTCATGCCCACAGATTCGTCGCAAAGAGGATAAATTATAAATTTGAAACAAAATTAGATATTATTAGATTTTTGTAATGTACGTGTAATTAGAAATCGCAAGAATTTTTTTTTTCAATTAGCATTTGTTTGCTTTTCCAAGCTTTCAATTGGGTAATTTTTTTTTCAAATAAAAAAAACGAATCATATGTTTTATTCAAACTAAATTTCATATCTATATTTAAAGATTTTGAGGCCATCACTTAAATTAATCGGAAGTGACGTCGCGTCATAATTTGGAGCATATTTTATTTACCTAGAACCTATCTATTCACATTTGCTTAATAAAATAAAGAAATAAAAAATACAATAAATGCCGTTTTAATACTATAAATGGATTATGTATCTCTGCATTTTTCCTTACAAAACTTCTCAAACATTTAATACAAATATAAAACGCTACTCAACTTATTATTAACATCCTCAATATACCAAGAAGCGGTCGTTAAATATCAGTAATGCGATTTTAATGTCATGCGCCAACCGGACAGAACTCGCTCTAACCGATGCATATAATTAAATCGCTAGTAGATAGGTAACTGAATTAAACAGTTTTGCGCAACGGGTAAAAATGAGGTTAGATCTTTGGATAATTTCGTCCTCTTGCTTTTTTAATTTTAGTTCGAAACTCGCTATCTAACTCAAAATTAACTTTATCCAAGAAAGCTTTCGTGCAATTTTATTGGCCGGGTTTTCTTTGTTGATTTTAATGGAACGAAGTCTTATAGATGCATACTACTGATTTTTTGTTGATCTTAATAATTGTACGTTAGTATAAGAAGGATTTGATAATTTTCATTTAGTATACAGACTAAATCAAATGTGATGCATGTCCGAGAATCAAAAGTTCGACGACATGTGACATCTGCCAACCAGCACTTGACCAGCGTGGTGGATTCAGGCCTGAACATCATATATGGCCTCATAGGAGGCCTGTGTCCCAGCAGTGGGAACATATAAGGGCTGATGATGATGATGATTTAGAAAAGGAAACTTTTATAGTTTTAGTCAAATACTAGATACCCGATGAATTAGTATTGAATACATAATCTGTACTTAGAAATCTTCCAATTTTCTTCATAAATATCAGACTGTAAGAATGGAACACTACGTTAACACAACATCATAAATTAATTTATGATTACCAAGATACCTGAAACATCTACTTAACATTCGAATTAAGTTGTGTAGCGTTAAATTGAGAAAGTTTTCTTAGTCGCTATCTCATTTTTCAAGCTTTGAATAAAGTCAACACAATAAAAAGTTATATTTTCAAAAGAAACGCAATAAAACTCGCTGATGAAGTGCAGACAGAGCTGAGTTGACAAACGCGACTGCAATATCTTACTTGGCAAATAAATTGCTGCTATCCTATTAAAATATTTTATATTAAGCACGAGTTTAATACATTTTTCGCCTTTGAAGTTGTTTGGAAATGGAATATTTAACCACGCAATGAGTACTAGGCATTTAGTAATTGAATATTTAGTTTGTGATATGTTTCGTTTCTTAATCCTAAATGGCGCAATTGAATTTTTGTGACATGTCACGTTTCAGTCAGAATGGACTTACGCACGTGCCGCCTAAGAACTTTTGATAAGAGCCTCCTTACAAATAACCTGTCTGGATCTCGTAAAGATGACCAAGGGTGAAATAATACAAAGCATTATATAATATTCCCCCTCAAGATTCATTTCCAATATATAAGATTAGAACAGAATTAATATTATTAAATCTTTTCTTATGATATATATGACATATTCAGGAACGTTTTGCGAAGTAAATATTATAACATTTTTAATAAGATAATCCATCAAATGATTGCAAAGTAAATGAAACGTTAATACGTACTAAAATCAGTGTTTAATTAAGAAAAACTCTATTACAATTTGTAAATTATAAACATAACCTCAAACCATCATTAGCACGATTTATGATGTCAGCAATATGCGAAAGCCCGAATATCTGGTAATAAATACACTCGTAAATGACAATAAATATTTTTATAAATAGCTATTTATTATCCATTCATAACTCATGCACAATAATGGGATGGCCAGGTTGAAATAAATCACGAGGTTCACCGTAGGGTGTGCTGTGGTAATGACGTTCAAAATGACGCTTCTCTCGCGAAAAATAACATGTTACCAACGAGTATCATGATACATATTCTTAAATATGAATTAAGAACGATTCCATGTTGTGGTCTTACCTTCAACTATTGAGACCAAGACACTATAATGTAAGGTTAGGTTAATGACGATCAAAATGACGCGTATCTTAGAACAATAATACATAACAAATCTTATTATTGTACTTCTATATTTGTTATATAATACCCATGACCATTACCCATGTAGAATATACCCAATGCCTTTCAATTATTGCGTACTTACGTCGAAAATAATGCTTGCTTTACGTATATATAAAAAGGAATTATCTTATACCACCTGAACCCCTTCAGATAATGTATTACTACCTTCGTGTTTATTTCATATATTTTAGGTAGAAAATTGAAAGAATCCGTTGTTTTTGATAAAAAAAAAATAAAATTGTATTTAAAATTTACATAAAATTCACTTACCATACTCGTGGATCGAACCGACTTTTTTATAAACTTACTAGCTGCACCCGGCAAACGCTGTTCTGCCGTACTCTTGTCATTTAGGGGATAGATATTGGCCGATTCTCATAGATACCGGATAAGCACAAAAAATTTCATCAACATCGGTAAAGCCGTTTCGGAGGAGTATGGCAACGAAAACTGTGACACAAGAATTTTATATAATAGATGTAACAATCAACTTTAACTTCTATGTTAGAAGCGACAACTGTGTGTATATGAATATTTTATTTTGTAAATACTTAATATTTCACGGATTTCCTCTCAGAATCCTGAACTGCACTTCTTCAAAGAGTTTCATGCCCAAAACAAGCGAAGTTAGTTGACTTCTAACGGCAAATAATTTCAAAATTAGGGTACCGTAATATGCAAAATTCAGGGTCCGTAGCAATATTAGCACTGGGAGGTCTACAGATCCCGGATTTATAGTTTCAATTTACCCACCTTCGCCAGTTTACATAACTTGAGTAAATGGACCTTAATTACAATAAAGAACCCTATGCTTTAATTAAAATAATACACTGCAAAATATGTAATTTGTTTGTATCCGATTATTCTTATCCTTTATAACCCATATTATTATGATCCTTTTTAACCGATTTCGAAAAGGGGATCAATCGAATCAATATCAATTCGAATGCATATTTTGTTTTAGTTACCTCATAACTTTTCTCTTTGGTGTAGTTCTGACAATTTGAAGGCGATTAAGCGTTTTGTATATATAGTTTATTATTTTATTTAGATAATAAATATTATATTACACTTTCACATGACAAGCGCTACTTATTTTTATACTTAGCAGTTACTTTTAATCCATCCGGAGATTTTATCGTTTTGTAATGTGTCATACATAAACATAGTAATGTATTATTAAATTTAGTTGAACGTTTAGTTGAACGTAGGGAGTGCAAGTGTTTTAAAGTGATTTAAAAAGAAATAAAATCTATTTAAAAAGTGAAAAAACAACAAAATCTATATCTGTTTCTAATAACTAAACTCATATAAGTGCTAACTTTAAGTCCAAGTAAATAGAAAAATAACGTATGAAAGAAGTTTCTTAATAATATTATGTAGAATTCTGATCGGCTTAATATAGTTCAAAATGAACTATAAATAAGGTAATCACACGAATCACAATAATCATACTATCATTATAAATGTGAAAGATTGTTTATTTGGTTGTTTGTCCGTCAATCACGCTGTAACTACAGAACAGATATTAATGAAATTCAGTATACAGACAGTATGAGCAAACTTGGGTATAGGATACAATTTACCCCGATAAAACAGGAATCTTGATATCCGGGCGGAGCCGGGACGAGCGTCTAGTTACAGGTAAATTACAAAAAGGCTAATATAAATTAAATAAAGATATAAAAAATATAATTACATAAAGGCTAATTACATAATTAATTAAAATTCGACAAATAAAGCCATAAATGTTATAATCCCGACGTGCATCAGTACTCGATACAATACCATGTTAATTACTATCCATTAATATTAAAGCTAAAATGGCCGCTCATTGAAATATTATGCATAATTTATTTAAAGGTGATAACAATCTGTTGTAATTTGAGCGAACATTCCGCGGTGATTGTAATAACTAAATTCGCTGTGAACATTTTTATTGTTTGTTATTTTAGTGTTAAAATTTTTTACGACTTAATTAGCGATGTGATTAGAGACTATTGACTGTTGAAATAAAGTAGTCTTTAGATTATTCGTGTTATGCTTTAATCTATCTCTAAGTAAAAATTAAATTGAATCGTAGTTTAGAGTAAACTTTCTACACGGGAATATATAAAAGAATAAATCTAGTTTGAAATTTATTTACGCAAAACCATATTATTAATATGGTATTTTAATTTTTCTTATGGCACAGCAAAATCAAATAAATATAATTAAAACAACAAACAATTAAAAACATATTTGTTGACATAAAATCAAGCACATTTGTTATATGACCCACTGATTGCCAATCTATTCATTGCTGTTAAGACCAAAATCATTTCGATTTTGAATTTTAAAAACCAAAAATTATTTTAATATTATACATCCTACTATCCTACTTTAATATTATAAATGCGAAAGTTTGTAAGGATGTGTGTGTTTTGTTGCTCTTTCACGCAAAAATTACTGAACCGAGTGCAATGAAATTTGGTACGTAGACAGTCTGGAACTGGAATAACATATATGCAACTTTTATCCCGATATTCCTACGGGATACGGACTTACGCGGGTGAAACCGCGGGGCGCAGCTAGTCTGAAATAAAGAAAACGCAAACAGAATGAACAAGCCATTAACAATATTTTGTTTCAAATGTATATCTTCAATTTTACCACTTTTATATATCAAACAGCAAATGCCATCAAAACAGACCTACAGATAACAAAACATTAGAATTATAACTACGATCGAAACAGCTCTTATCAGCCATATCGCTACAGGTAGCCCTCATGAAGAGCACAACACCTGGCTGTAATTGGCTCACTTATATCGACACAAAGCTTAGTTAAGGGTACATATTGGCGCCACAATAGCCTGCCTCCACATGCGAGGCACGCACTCATGAGAAAGGAATTCATTTGTAGCGAAAAAGTTAGGCAGTGTGGGAATGGAGACGCTAAACATGGAGGTGCTGTGAAATGAGAATTTTTCTTTGAGATATAGCTTATTACATCTGTTTGCTTTTATTGGTTATATGCACTAGTATATATAGTATATATAGTACATATATTATATAAATAAAATACAAAATTAATGTGGACTATAGTACCAAGTCTATTCAAAGAAGAAAGAACCATATACACATTTTCATAGACTGGTTTCACATAACATTTTCATTTATGTACCAACGTTCCCGAAAACGAAGCAAAATTCGAGTGATTTTTTTTTGTTTGGTCGAATTATTCGATAACCTCGTGGGTTAAGCTTATATAAAGCCTTAAGAATGCAGAGCAAAGTACAGTCTAATATATTTGTATGGCTCATTTTCTCAGCTGTGATCTTACTGAATCGATACAATAATATGGTTTAGAATTTACGCAGTTTATTACAATCACGATTTATATTTATATTATTAAATTGTAAATCGCAAAAAACTGTTAAAAAAAACACTAAACCGGTTTCTAATTGTCAGAACTCGACCGAATTTAAATGAGATCACACGAGACGTTCCAATTTTCAAATAAAAACGAATCATGAAAATCTGTACTCCTGAATGTTCTCAAGTAACAAAGCCAAAAAAATACAGAACCTCGAATTAACAACCTCGTCCTGTTTTGAAGTTGAAACAAAATGTTTACAAATTTAGGTAATTGCATTCTAGGTATATCCACAGTACCGAGGGGGTCGCGGACGAATTTTAACCAGCTCCCGTGGCCCCTTCACTTAAGTGGCTCGACGGAACACAGTGGGGTTTTGGTCGGTAGGAATCCGACATAACCCATGGCTTTATCTCCGGAGACCGTGGGTATCTATGCAAGATTTCCCCACTTAAAAAGAAAAAAAAAGGTATATCTACAGTTTCGTTGTTCGCGGCAGGGACACACATAAAAATCGTCGCATGAACATTTATAGGGAGCTACGGAATTCGAAAGGTTAGCAGCCGTTCCTTGACGCCGTCTTATTGCTATTTATTGATTCCCTTTCACCACTCAACTATAAAGTCTTTAAGCCTTTGCCCGTTCTATACGAGAAGTTTATTACTGCGCTCGAAGTCAGGTAGAAAAACGTATTTTATTTGAAAGAAAGAAAAAAATACATTTATTTATATAAGGTAAAGTTAATAAAAAATAATCTGATTTACAAAACGTTAAATAAACCTCATATAAACGGGAGATCCAATCAGTGTATAAGAGTCTAAGCCCATTAAAGGAACTTGAGACTCTCCACTGATTTTCTGTGGATACCACATTGACACATATAAATAGACTTCCTGAATTAAATAATATAATAAAGGTACGATGATGAAATAAAAGCTAAACGAACTTCGATACCTTCATTCTTAAGGATAGCCGTCGACTTTAATGATTACGGTCATAAAAATAAGGAGACGGTCTTACTCAAACAATTTTAGAAGTATTTTCAATTTAGTTAAACAACGTTTACATATATGAAGATCTTTGTTTGAACACTAGAGAATATTTCAGAACTCCATTAAGTAAATTTTCCACGACATTTCAAATGAGTTATAAATAAAAAGAAAATCAGCTATATTACACATTGTGACACACACAGATGTGTAATTTCAATGTATGGTATAAAAACGTATAAATGATATTGAAAATGGTTGTAAAAAGTATCATAATATGATCTCACACACACACGTATATATTTATTTATTTATTTATTTAACTCTTCAACAACATTGTACATAGAAGGAAACTTAGAGATAATAATAATAATGACTAAAATTCATTCAAATCATTCATTTCCAAATAAAAATCATGCTAAAAATATAATTTATTAATATAGGTAAGTGATTCTCTTAAATTTGTGAATCGACTATTTGACCCCAACGAATTCAAACGAAGTAGATAAAGAGAGCAATGCAATGGGTCAAAACGGGGCAATGGCTCAATAAGCCTGGAATATTTCCCTTGGGAACACAGAAACACATCACCTCCCTTAAATGTATGCAAAACCCGACACTTAAAATTCGCGCAAATTGGTTAAAGTTAAGGCAAGGTTGCCTTGAAGAGATCGCTATTTTAGCGAAAGATCGCCATGCGTAATTGTGTTAATTGTTTGTGTTCTCTTGTATTGATGCAAATAAAGATTTATCTATCTATCTTAAATTCCCCATTTATTATTAATCAAAATATTGTTTTCCGCAATTAATATTGCTCATGTGGCGGCTAATTTTGATTAAAACTGGCTGATATATAGAAAGATATATTTCATTGTGAGAGTTGAGTAAACTCGCACCTCGGTCAGCTCGCACCGGAAAAGGTACTACACCATTACAGAAGATTGGTGTAAAATAGTAGCATATAAATGCTACTCTGCACTATTCGGTGAAAGGGGGAGCCGGAGGGCCGTATCCTTTTCCCTACCGTACTTTCTTCATTCCTTTTTATATTTTTATTTTTAATTTGGACAAAGTGCTATTTATACCTCTTAATGCCTTTGGATACAAACCTTATATACAATATTTCACCAAACAGTTTATATACTTATAATATTTAGTAATTAATAAGTAAAATTAGTTAATTAATAGAACTTTCAATTGAGTTTCATTCAGAAACGATTGCAAACTCACAACCACAATAGCTATTAATTTATTTAACAAATTTTCTAAATTCAAATTTTCCGATCAGCTTCTAGCTATTAATTAAATCTTTGCCAATATTCTCAATGAACGGGTTTATTTGTACGTTGCCAAATTGTATTCAATTTGGGGTTAAAAAAGTTCACAAGACTCAAATCTTGATGTATCATAAATATCTCAATTTAAGGAGAATAAACGAATAATTCAATGCAATTGACTTTCCAAATAAAAAAGTAATACAATTATTAAACGTAACTTATTTGGTATATGTAAGCATGTAAATTTTAGATAAATAATTATGTTTTTATATCTAAATATGTCATCCCCGCAATTTGATTTCCGTATGATTACGGACTCATACCAAAAGTTTATAATTTAATGACTTTACTTAGCCAAACATAATTTACAGTCATTTTAGCTAAAGCCTATGTAGTAACTATTTATTTAAATTTTTCTTTTAACATAATAACAGTCAATACTTCTCCCAGCGAGTTACAAAGGGTAAATAACTTTGAATTTTTTATAATGCGCCCTTAACTTTCGTCGGGAAGGCGAGCCCTGTGATGATTACGAAACCAGGGATGGATTTGTGGTTTTTTTTCAATAAATGAGACTGAAATTCCTTTATGTATATGCACCATGGACTACGTGTACCTTAGCTATAATTTAAATTATTTATATTAATGAAATCAATGTTTTATTATGTATTTAAATGTACAGGTAATATATCCACGAGTCTTACTTATCTTCAAAGAATAACTTATGAATTACGTCACAAATGAATTAAAAATGAGTGCACCAACGTTCCATGCAACTTAATTTAAAAGATTTACGTGATTAAACGTGTAGGATCTCTGCAAAATCGGTTCCCTCGATGAGGAAAGTACTGTCGAGGGGAATAGAGGAATGGACTGGGAAGGTTATAGAAGGAAACGGTACTCCCAATTTTCAAAACATTCGCAAAACTGGCGCCTGACAATGAGTTTCAAAATTTTCATTACTATGTCTTCAAAGTCCGGCCCAAAAAAAGTGAACACCTCTTTATTTTTCCACCCTCACTCGTCGTTGCCTAACTCAGGAATTGATGGATAAATATTTTTATGGACTCAAGAGATGAATTTTCTCGTATGTTTTGAATCTTTTCTGCTTTACCTTGGGCCGTTTATCCTTTAACGAGATTAGCTTGTTTATGACGAAGCATCTGGAGTCCCAACCTTGTTTATGATGTTTCACTTTTTAAGAAAAATGTACAATTAAATACAAGAGAGATGCGAACATCTCTCATGTATTCAATTTGTATGTTTTACGTTTGCATGGGAAATAAATACTTCTTTAATTACTTAATGCAATATTGTGTTAAATTACTATGCTATTATATAATAGTAAATCTTTACTTGACGTTCAATTCGGTTAGGGTTTATTAAGATTACAAACGCTTAACACTTCTTGTTAAATGATAAAATTGCATATCAATACAGTATTATAATAATAAAATATGGTATGTAATATTCATATTGAATAAATTTTCAAAAAGATAATGCTGGCATAGTATCCATCGATTTAATTAAAAGGTTTGATAATAAAACTAACTGTATGTTTATTAAAAGTCTATTTTGCCAATTCGATCAATTTATTTTTTTGTAATGGTTTATCTCATACAAAGTGAATTATGTTCAAAATATTTTAAATATTGAGACACGTAGTTTTGGGGCCAGCGCCATCACTCGTTTCCATACTTTCTTTGGCTATAAACTGTCGGATTTATAAAATCAATAGTTATAAAGCCTCCTTTTAATTCCATAAGCGGGCAACTGAGCTGGTGGTTGGCCTGATGGTAAGCGGTCACCACCAATCATGAATATTTGCAGAGGTAGTGCCTGTCCATGCGCTATGAAACACAGTGTCATGCTACAATTTCACGTTTTGTAGGGGTGTCGTACGTGCTTTTTAATAAATCTACCATAAATATGAAATTTCAGCAACGATAATATTAAAAAACAGGGAAATTCTAAGACATTCATCAAATAATATATGAACTTTAAAGAATAGTATTATTTATATAACATTAACATATATATCGAACGTATTTCTTTTGAAGCATTTCGAGAAACCGTTGTTGTATAAAACCTCTTTTGTGGAAATCGAACCCAAATAAGAGGGTAAATACTAAATACTGTTTGATGTTGCCAAATGACCACTTGATTTAAGAGCCATTTCATTTTAATACCTTGCTTTGTACTTATTTCTGTTCTTAGTTCTCTCCCATATTTATTGATGTGGTAAGAAGTTTTATTTGATACTGAGTATGTTACTAGTAAACTACTCTAATTGCGTTTTAGATAAAACAAAATCTACAGATTATTAATTTGCGAAAATCCCATAATGTTTTGCTGTAATTTATCACCCTCCGCCGCTTCTTAGTCTATAATTATTTACCTATTTAAAAACTATTAAAAGTAACTTCTCATTTGACAAACACAAATTGCAATAAGTTTTCAATTACTTTATAATTGTAATTAAAAGTAATAATTTGAATTGATTATTTCATTGAATTCTTTGTTTTCAAACACACGCTCAACCTGTTTATTTTTATTAGATTCTTCGAGATGTAAAATCTACGCCTGAGTAAATATGTATTTACTTAAAATATATTAAATCAATGTAATAAAAATAAAACAAATAGAGGATTATTTTTTTTTACTTACAAATACAGTTTTAAATCGGTTGCACTTAAAATTATATTAACATGATTACACTACGCATATGATACAATTGGAATAGAGTAATGTTATGTGACATAATCATATAATTAATATTCATTTAATAGTAATTTAGTTGATTATTAAATGACCTTATATGGGTTCATTTCACTTGTAACGATTATAATGTTTTGTGTCATTGTCATTGCCCATTATTTTACTTATTCTGGCTAATATACGTACATACATATAAACCGAAATAAATACCACAACAATGACATTATACAAAAATGATTTTTGCATTGTTGAATACTGATTTACGGTGAAATCTTATTTTAAGTAACTCTCTTAAACATTGCTAAATCTTTTAAGTATTACACAGGAACACAAATCAAACGTTATTTGTACAGTCAAGACACAACTATTTTACAACTTAACAATATTATATTACAGATAACTAATTCAAATCATTTGGTAGTTCTAAATTCCATAAAAAAAATTCTTAACAGCTTATGCCCTGACATCATATTATGTCCCTGGCCGATCTAGCAACATGACAGTGTCGCATACACGTTCAAAGTAAACTAGCCCTTAGCGACTAGTTAAAATAGATGATCTCGACATAAACACATCAACACAATTAAGCCATTAGGACCAAGAGCGAGGACAAATAAATGAATATCAATGTCTTGAAGCAGGAAATTTAATGGTTCTATTATTCCTTAAAATATGGTGATTGTTCTAATTGAATTATTGTGTATAAAATTTACCATCTTGTTTTATTTTTAGTATTTGAAGTACCATCATCACACAACGTCATATTTACATCTAGCAGTTTATACAGACTCCTCCCTGACGTGAACAGAAAATTGTTATCATTATCAAAAGTAAGCGCATCGATATCTTCCAATTCAATCACCTTATCCACTCTGGAATCCGCTAGCTTTTTATCTATAGTAATCTTATAAATACCATCTAACCACCAAACATATATTTCATCATCTAAATTAATAGCCAGGCCCCGAAAATACGAATTTTTCGACAGCCACACTGTCTCATCATTTTTCGTCGCGAATAAACCGTACATACTAACGAACACAATAACATAGTCTTTATTAACAACAAAGTTCTTTACGGGCATGTGTTCGACAATCACATCGAAGTTATCTCCTTTCTTCTTAACGATTCTGTATTCGCCGTACCTTACAAAGTATACGTGGCCCTTATAAAACAAGCTAAGTACACTATCGCCGCGAGAGCTATACGGCGCCACTTTATATGATTTAGTATCTAAAACGTAAATACCATCGCTGCCCCCCAAATATACGAGTCCATTTTCTTGATCAACGTCAAACGTACCGAAATTCATAATATATTTCCCACCAGAAATGATTGTGCTGTTGACGGGATCGTCCAAATTGATGAAGCCAACTTTATAGTACTCTTCATCAGAGATGTTTGGTTCGAAACTGTAGTATAGAGTGTTTGTTGAACGTAATATGGCTAATTTGTGGATAACGATGTGTTCCCTGAACGGTGCTTGTATATCGAAGAGGTAGGTGACGTTATAACACGCACTGTCGCTTCGGACACATGTTGAGCATAATTCGCTGATAACAAGCGGTATTGAAGACAAGAGAGCGATCACAAGCAACATGATTGTATCTGAAATTGTAAAACAAATCATTAAATAATATTCGTTAAGAAAATTTGAACATTTCAATATGTATTTTGTGAATTAAACTGATTTTACTGTACAAACAAACAAACTTAAATTGTAATTGTTTCGGATTCGATCGGGTCTATTTCATGGTTGAAGTGAGGTTGAGTGTAAGAATATATTCTATTCTTTCTATTTGATCTTATTTTATGTATATATTTAAAGTATACATGACGCTATTATTTAACTACAGCACCATGGAGGCAGGGATATCGATTAGTAGTTACCGGGTAACTTGAAACTGTCCGTTGTAGGAGCTAACTATAATGTTCCAATAAATTAGAAAATTAATGCCGCTACATAATGGATCTAACAGAGTTATTATGGTTAATTGCATTGTTTTTGTCATTTTGACCCTATTATATAAGTAATTGTATTAATAATATAACATTAGTAATGTTATAATACTGATATGTACCGTAATAATACTAAATAATATTATTTGTATTATTTTTGCTATCTTGAGTCTTAGAGCGTAACAAATAAAGATGTTAATCGCAAACCGGCTAAAGATGTATAAACTTTACTTACAAACTTTGTAACAAACCGTTTATCGATGTTTTTCGATGTTCCACTAGCACTAAAAACTTCCAAATATATTGCTCATTAATAAAATTATACCAATAAAATAACAAACTACTTCAAAAGTTTAAGTATATTTTACGCAAATTTGATATTAAAAGCTCTCCAAACAAAACCCGTTTAATCCGTTTATTATACGGACTAAATTAATAAACAGAATTACCACATTCCAAGAAGTTCATGCACTACACTAAAACTAGCGATCACTAGTCACCACCATAGTGACCAGTCTACCACTCGACTCGCGGTAACTGTATGACTGTATGTTGACAATGCTCGTACTAACCTTCCTTATTAAGCGGGTTACAGACTGTGAAATGTAGCTTTAAACAGGGAATATAGTGTGTTCCTAGTTTTAATAATAATGTGATCCATCAATGACATAAATTCAGTAATATTATATGGAAACAATTCTTGTATGAAACGCGTCAAAAATATTAACTTATATGTTTTAACTTTCTGTTTTTTTTCAAGATAATTTATTTATTATTGTTATTATGTTTATAGTTATATTAATAAATAAATACACAAATAAAATTTATATGCCGAGTCAATGCCCTCCATTTTGAAAGATCTTGGTAAACACATTTCTTTTGTTTTATTGATCGTTTAATAAGCTTTCATTAACCTGCCTGACTGACGATACTGTTTAAGCCGGGAATCAAACCTATAAAGTTACAATAGGCAATTACCTTCTTGTAAAATCTGTAAATAATTCCGTTATTAGTATTATAAACATCAGTTTGTGATTTTTTGTTTGTACTTATTGCATAAGTTTAGAACATCGTATATAAATTGGGAATCTTATAATAATACTTGGAACCAAACCAAGGAGGGATTAAATATTAAATCTTAGATTTTTTTGATCATAATATAAAGCTGCAGTTTGTTTGAACACGCTAATATAAGAAACTGCTCGACCGATTTAAAAAATTCTTTCACTGTTGGAAATGTACGTAATCTCTTAATGCCATATTTTGCTACATTTTGTACCACAGACGAAACTGGGATGGTTTACTTGTATATGTTTAAACGTATCTCATATAATTTGACGTGGTATAAACTTTTACATTTAAAATGCAAAAAGTTCCGGCAGTTTTGCAACCGCAATCTCATAAATCAGTAAAAACTTAAAGAGAATAAGGCACTTCAAAATGTTTACTATAAATGAGCAGAAAGTATAATGTATTTTTAGTGTAGCAAATTATACAGTCTCGGCTTTCTTCGCCATTTCTTTGAAGATTAGACAAGATAAATTATAAACGCTGAAATATTCCATTATCTTCTTGCGCACAAAAGGTGAATTTAAATTCTTTTAAATAAACCTTTTTAATGGATATAAATCTTGACTTAACTGTGGATGCAAAATGAGTTCTGTACATATACTAAATACAATTACAGATATCTGGAAAACATGATATTTCTTGTCATTTAGTGTGTTATATAAATATTTACAGATATTTCATACGTCCAACGTATTAAAGGAGTAAGATAACTATTATGATTTATTAAATTACTAGTTTTTGCCCGCGGCTTCGCTCGCGTTAAGTATGGAGTAGTCTAATAGATGTTATTAAAAAAAAACGCCAATTAAATCCGTTGGGTAGTTTTAAAGATTTTAGCATACATAGGGACAGAGAAAACTTTGTTTTATACTAAAAAAAACGCCATTAAAATCCGTTGGGTAGTTTTAAAGATTTTAGCATACATAGGGACATAGGGACAGAGAAAACTTTGTTTTATACTATGTAGTGATGTTATTTAACTGAAGCATCTTTTATACAACCGACAACATGAACAAAAAATAGATAGTTTTACTATATACAGATTATATATAGCATAGACAAAAGTATATCTATAACCAAGAACGCTTAATACACATTCCAAACGAAACATTCACGTATAAAAATACCAGAAGGAAGTACGCTCAATATTGCCTAGATCCATATTGTCCGAATGACGTTTCATGATTACCTAGTTGTGTCATAGATTTTATCAAGGGCCGTGTAATTTTAGAACGTAAACCCTAATTGTAACCTAACCTAAATAGTTGAATCGCTCACAGTTCGCTCGGCCTACCTCACTCAACTTGGACTATTTACCTAGACGTTCTTAGATGGTTATCAAATA
Organism: Zerene cesonia; assembly: GCF_012273895.1. Classification (NCBI taxonomy): domain Eukaryota; kingdom Metazoa; phylum Arthropoda; class Insecta; order Lepidoptera; family Pieridae; genus Zerene; species Zerene cesonia. The sequence continues at coordinate 458,882 of NC_052128.1, forward strand.
ATTCCGGGCAAGGAATGTGGGATAATTAACGCCATATTATATCCATCTTATTAAATAAATTATTTATAGTACTGTAGCACATATTTGCTGAATAACTCATGTTTACGTAACTGTAATGTATTGATGTAATTTAACGTTCGAAAACATGGACTGGAAATATGTTTTTTTTTTGAAAAAGTAGGATACACCCCCTTTTGAAATAGGTATAGTTATTGTAAAGATTAAGAAAAATAACTCACTTCATACTGTAGATTGTGTACTTTCACGGGTGTATAAAAGATCAGATGGAATATATTACACCGAATATAAAGTATATTGACGATATGATAAAAAATAAATTAAGAATCGAAAGCCTTGAATTGATTTATTTTCTGTGTATCTACTATTTTCAAGTTGTATTATGCTGAAATCCACATTCAATGCGTAATTCTTTTATATCAAAATGCTATAAAATGAATGTTTTAGTAGTGTAACATTTAAAATAAGAGTATGTACTAATATATAAGCACATAAAATATTTACACATTCACGACAGACCAGCGATTTCGGTGTGTGATCACGGATAAAGAACTGCTTATAAATTATACCTGTACACTATATAAGGATGCCACAATGCAATTATTTTATGCATATTTTTGTGTTTTAAGTTATCACTACCATAAGCGACACAAATTATTTGCCTCATATGAAAACGAACTTTTAATGTGTATTATGTACAATGTAGGTACATTATTAATATCCGTTGTATGGTATAATATTTTAATATGTTATTAATTATTACACATAATAATATTTTATTTAGACTACCAAGTTCCATATCTTTAATTTTTTTATAAAGAAGCATCATTTTTTCAACCACATTGCATAGAAAAATATCTTTCTTGGGGTATTAGTGTCTAAAAATTGGCTTTCCTTCAACAAATTGTTTACGATGAAAAAGTTACTAAGATTACTAAAAAATAAAATAATAAATATTCATCAGGTTGCCAATAATAATGAAATAAATCAAAATTAGCTAATTTTGAATGAAGAACAATCGATTGCATTTAATTTAATACGTCAGAGTGTCAAATTAATGACAAAAAGCCGGATACCGGAAGCCGGATGGTTGGCAGCCCTGTTTATACAATTGGCAGTAATTAGAGGTAGGAATATTGTTGTTTTGGAGTCAGGAAGCTGTTACCCGAAGCTAGTTTGATAATAACAGTATTGTACTAACGCCTTTGTTTACTATAGGACAGTCATTGCTGGAATTAATGTTACTGGCGAAAAGGTCGGCCATTTTGACCGGGATTGGCTAGTCAATGATTATATATAAGATTGTATTGACATTGAAGATATTCTTTATTCACTGGGATTTGTATAATTTTTATATATCATAGATTTACTTTTTTATTGGTAGACATATGGAGAAACGATATTAAAAATAGCATCGTTCAAGTGCTTATAATAAAAATAATGAAGCATGAATACATTGTTCACAAGAAGTAGTGAAAATTGTGTAGCTTTTGAGGGAATTTGACAAATTTCTCTGGATTTCCAAAAATACGTGATAAGGGCGGATCAAAACATCCGCTCTGACTTATACTTCTATAAATTGTAGCAATAACCATAAAAACGTGGAGAATCGTGTGTATTTGGGAACATCCTGCAACCCCCACTTAATCTTGGTTAATCCTTAATGGCACTGGACCCCTGCTATGACAAGATCAAAATAGCTGGCTCCATGGTAAAAAGGTTGGATGAGAAGCACTGTTTATTGTTTAAAACAGATTTTGTAAGTGTGAGCTATAAACGAAAGGTTTTGTTTGTAGCAATATTTAGTATGATGACGGGATTTTTTTAAATAGCATTGTAGCTTTGATAATTAAAGTACGTAAGTAGCCTTAAAACTGTTACAAACTGATATAACTAAGAAGTAGACTCTTTTTCATAAAAGGTAAATTTTTAAACGTTATTAAAAAAAAATCATAAAACAAACGGTTGTTGGTAATAAATCCCTCTACTTATTCAAGGTTTCTTATTAAATACAATACATTTTTATAGATGTTATGTATATAGAATTGTTAATCAATAATGCGTAATTAAATAAACATGTGCTTAAAGTTCTTAATTTCTTATTTTTTTCAAATAGTTCTTCTTCTTCTTACCTCCGGCTCCCCCACTCACCGTACCAAACATATCTAATAGTATAAAAAAAAACTTTAATGTTTAGACATTGTCCAAGTTTAGACTGTAATATTTTAATATAAAACGAAGAATAGCCGTCACCAAGGAGTTGTCATGCAAACAATAAAAAAGATAAAAAGAGAGGAACAATAAAGAAAGTAGGTGTCCGTAGCGCCTGATCTCATAACGTGGGAAGCGAAGAAAAAATGCATAAAATGTTGAAATTAGGTCATGTACATCAAAAGACAATTTAAATGGCTAGCGGGGGCGGCCACATTGTATACGGGTTTAGATGAAAGCGCACCACACCTGAAAATGGCAACCCTTTAATATTTAAATGTTATTTTGCAGATTATGCGCGCTTTAAAGTTTTATATTATCTGTATCGGCACATTTAGGCGCGAAAATATTTTTGCAATTTTTTTCATATGTAGCAAAAAATTAAATTTCTGTAAAGCGTGTGAAGTTAAGTTAAGGTATTATCTATCAATCTTAAAAAATAAAAATAGAATCAAAATATTAAATCTATTGGGAGAATTTTTTTCAAAAGCGAAATCTTTTGAACTTTAAGCTTTATATTTTACGTATAAATAATGCACCGCACAATGTTTTTAACCTATAAGTGTATCACACCATTAATTGAATTCAGAATGAGAGGGAAACCAAACACGACCTGAGAACGTGAAACATACGCACGTTTCATGCACATAATAAATTATTTTCTTGATTTACAGCGTGACGTACAGTGAAATAAAGTGAGAACCATAAACCCTCCGCCAGTTAAGCCTCGTACGTGCGTATAGTGATTTTTTTTTCAATTTCACATAGACATTTCGCGGTATCCTTTGGGACGTAGCAAGTGTTGATGAATGTTAGTAATTTGTAAGAAGCAGCGTACTCTACCTTGCGTGTATTTTTCACTTTAAGCGCCAAATGCTTTCTGTTGTCTAATTTACTCGATTTCTTTTTAACTTTATTTTTAGATTGAGCCTGTTGCGTGCAAGTTAATGGTTTATTAAGAATTTCCCTTTTTGATCTACCTGTTCTCAATAAATTTAAATAGAAAGCTACATATGTAACTTCCGAGGATGTAAGTATTAATTTTTATGTATTTTTTTATTATGCATCTAATTTGGTTCTATTTTGTGATTTTCTTTCATTTAAATATAAGTATATTCATCATCAAAACTCGGTTACAAAACATAGATGTACTAATACCATGCAAGGAACTGCTTATCACAGCAAAACCTATTGCAATCGCCTGACTAATCTATCATGGCACCTAGTAATAATATATCCTTATTAGAATTTAAACTGTCAGATCCCGTAGTCCACACAGCATTGAGTCATGGCTTAGGTCATACCTACATAGCGTTGTGTGTCAACCACTTTATTACCTATTTATTTACCTATTTGTATCGCTGGGCTATCATTGACCGCTAGAAAAATAATTTTACCTATGCGCTCCTAAGTGAAGTTTATTTTTATAATCAACATATGGTATGGTTAATAATACGTTATTAAACTCGGAGAAAAAATTAAATGAAACAATTCAATATTTAAAACTCAGCCCTTAGTTAAAACTTAGTTTAATTTACAATGCGCTGTCGAGTAAATTAATATAAATGTAACTTTACTGCCATATTTCGGTCTATCAAAAAATATATAACAATCAAAATATGGTTTCCAACTACGTACCTACCCATTCTTTTTACTTTACCATTTTTAATCATTAGTTGCTAAAAACATTAAATATTACTTTACATGTTATTTTATTTATAAGATACTAGAAAACAAGCGTAGGTAATGACACAAATATTACTACAATAATAAAACTATCCTTTATTGTATTGAAAGCCAGTAATAAACACACACATTTATCGGTTAATAAAGCGAAATGTATCGAATATTCCGCGCGAAAGCCACGCCGCAGGCTTGATGCGAAATTTGTTCTTCGCCTGTACACCCACGCTTTCTACAAACTCGCACTAAGTTGTGAGAGCAAAATAGTTAAACATTACAAAAATAATAGTTGATATTAATTTATTGTTCACATTACCAAATCATGTAAACAATCTTTAGAGATGCACTTTTATAAATATTTTATATAAAGAAAGAAAAAAAAGATCTTCGTACGATCCAAATGATATTAGAAAAAAGATGATTAATTTCTATTCTCAAATCCAAAATATTCGGCGCTTCATAACAGAAATCTTACATAGTACGGTCAAGGTAGAGCAGTCTGCTCTGAGCAGACCAGACTAATAATATATGGGCCTTCCTTACAAATTGTCATTAAAACAGAATTGGTTCACACATTACTAACGTGGATTCAAGTACAATCATACTGTAAAAACCATAAACATACTACAACTGCTGACCCAATACTTGTTTAATGATACTTAATTGTGTCATTGAATATATTGAAAAATGTATTAAAATATCATAAAATCACATATTCTATTTACTTCAAACTATCGAAACTAGGGTCCTTAAATATACAGCTTATAACTTACACCGGGCCCGATAGGCGATGGTATTTCGATTCATCGAGCGAGCACCCGATCCACAGCCGCCAAATTGCGTGTCCTGGCTATCAGCACACGTCATGAGTTGACGAGGGGTATCATGTATTTAGGTTTTTATTACGTAACACACCAGAAATTCCGTATCAAGTTTCGCATAATGCGTATTATATGCCTACCGTCCCTTGTGTTGTGATAGAGCAATATAGAATCAGTTTTATAAGGGTTTTATAACCTTTTTTTCTATTTGTACGAAATTAAATTAGGTAATAGCCATTAACATAGTTAGTCTTAAAACATTACACTCCATTCCGAAATCGTGTAGAAAAGCGAGGCAATGTTTTCAGCACTACCCTTCTGTGGGTGGTCATTATAGATACTCCCACAGAGCCCTAATTAATCCATTGAATAGATAAACGAATTGATAGCGTTGCGTGCTTCTATTATTTAGCGTATTTCTCATGGGATCAAATGTTAATAACCATTTCACGGACATTTGTTAAATAAACAAACCTTGAAAACCATTTTTATGAGCGAGGCTAATATTCAATCTAATGATTCAAATGGGAACATGTAGGTACCTATAACATACTGGTATCAATTGATACATATATGTGTATTAAAAATTGTTTCAATCATCTTAATATTGTCTACTCCAACTAATTTAATTTATTTTAGCAAATTTCGAAAACATATCCTTTCTTTACATTAATAAAATACACATATATTATTACAAAATGTATGTAAAATGCAAGAAAAGGAAAAGGACGACGGGTGTTTATAAAAACAACATTTACGTTTAGCAAGAGTTTAATAAAAAAATGCAAAATAAAAATATATCCAAATATTGGAACTTATCACTAGGGATATCAGTATGTGTACGATCATACAAAAATACAAAACTACACGCAATCACACTATTGACATTTTTTTATTCATATTACCTTACCGTTCTGATAAAAATGTATTGAGACATGACCATAATGTGAAAAAACATCAAATGGATACAATTCTTCCTACGAAATATCATTTAGTTACCTAGTCTAGTCCGAATTTAAAATTCCTAATTGATATACATAGCGTTTTTATAGACAATACAAGACTATTTGAAAAATATTTAACCTCATTCCTCTATCACATTTTTATCAGAGCTGGTAAAATTTAATTACGCCAATTGTATGTAAATCACAAAGGGTTGGCACCGAATTCGATTGTAGCAGTCACACTGTGAAAAAACGAATGGACAAAACAATTATTGTCTTTTCACAACTTTGCGGAGTGGGATTAAAAGCCAATGCTTTGTGCTTCATTTCATTTGCACGCGATTCTTTTCATTAAAAAACCCAGTGAAATGTTATTTTCACGAGTCCATTTGTATTGAATTTAACACAGATATCAATTTGTTTGAAGAAAATGTAACAATTGTATGTAATAAATAATATTTTATTATAAATTCTTTATGAAAAGGGTTAATTCTCTGGTCACATATTTTGGCCTCAATTATAAAATTTATCTCCGATATGCCTTGACGGTGTGCAGTACATATCTCAAATATAAATGGTCCTTCGAGTCCGCGATCAAACTTAATTAGTTATACAATAATGTGCATAATTAAGTATCATTTTATCCACTCTCTCATTAATACACATCATACATCTTATCAATCGATGCTCTCTATATAAGATACGATTTCATTTAAGACCTGCCCAAATTGGGAACTAGGCTTGTTTCATTTTCTCAGAAGGCAGTTTCATTCAATGAGACTTACTTATTTTAGAATAGTTATGCCTCAGCTACTTTTGGAAAAACCTTATTGCATATCGGAGGATAAATCTAATATGAAACCACAAAAAAAATCTCGCTTTTACAACAGAATCGCGTTACAAATACTTATCAAAATGTTAATGAAATTGAGCGCATAATTCATTCACAACATGTAGTATACATAGAAAAATCTAGAAAGAAAAAAGAAATAGAAGTCGGTGCGAAGTTGCTTGAGTTCGATTTGATTATACGTGCAGTGCGAATCGGTCATCGATATTATGTTAGAATCACGTAGATATGTATTCGTTTGTATAAGATACAATCATTCGCTGAACCGATAACGACCCGGTTCAGCTGCAATTGACCAACAATATAAGCATTTAATCCTCGTGTCATAAATAAATCATACAGAGAAATAAATTAAATTCATGTCGTGTTATTTTCGCAAAATATACCGATTCAAAATAATACCGATAGCTGATTTAACCCAATAAACAAATATAAACCTTAATACAAATTAATACATTTGAAAATATCATAAGTTTACAATAACTTTTGACTAGCGAATAAAATTACATCTATACATAAGTGTTTTAAGTAATTAATACGAAAGCGTACGTACGTACATCCATCTCTGTCGCGCGTATTGTGCGAGAGCGAGACAAGCTAACAATAGGCCCGTTAACGCATATATATTCTAATAATAATTAAATAAAGCTCAAAATTACAAAATGAGATTCATATCCAACACTAGAAGTAATTCAATACCTAACTAATACGTGCAAATGGGAAATGTCGTTTGAATCGTTTGTAAATAAAAAAAAATACTGAGTAACAAATTCCCGGTCAAAATTACATTCAGACGACGATTTTTCATCCTAAAATGCATTAAACGGTAAAAACTATTAATGAAATTGCATCGTAGAGAGTTAACCCGTCTGAATTTTTTTCAATTAAAAACTTATACACTGAAATATAATAATATACTCCATAAACCTCTAATAATGTTAAAAAGATCCTTTGGCGTTTTGAGCAAAACGTGATGTATTGTTCCGAATGACGACTTTAGGAACGCAAACTGTATGGCATCGACTAGCGGTACTAAACGCTTTCTTTCATTCACAAATCTATAAATATAAATGACGACTATATACCGGTTACATTTATTTCAATTCTCTAAAGATCCGGATACACTAGCGCACAATTAACCGGCGAAATGACAATTGAACTCATACGTCCAAACTGTGCCCTAGTGTACACGCGCCAATAATCAGAGATACCCTACATTTTCTTATCTACGTCATTACAATTTATATTAACGTATTTGAATATAATTAATTAAATACAAAAGGTGCGTAGTTATAATAAATAAATGCATCTCATATGGCAAATGTAGGAATGTTATGTTATGTGACGTCATGTGTATGCAAATCGCTATTTTTTATTGCTACCCGTAAAACACGGTTGGAAATTAAGAATTAGTTTTAAGTGTGCTCAGTGTGAGTATGAAAATGTTTAAAAATATTACTAGAGATATTTTTAGAGATTTTTTATGAGTAAAGAGTAGCTATAAAATTACTAGATCTCTGTTTTTGGTAAACTGCAGTTTCAAAAACGAGGTAATCGAGTCTATTCCTTCATATTGTTAATCACTACCTGTCATTGAATAAATTTCATACATAATATTCATTTATTAATAGCTTTATAGTACATGGCATTCTTACGATATTAATTTTTTTATATCATAATTATTGTTCAATTATGTCAATGGAGAATGTTGAATTAGACTTCATACTGTTTACGTTAGACAAAATATCATTATATAACCTAATGTAACACAAATTTAACCGTAATGCCCAAAATTAAAGTTCAAAATCGCCCAAACGCAAGAATCCCATTTACTACTAGGGAGAGAAAATACTAGTTCCCTGTACGGTGGAACTCTAAAACTGTTACAATATTTGTGGGTAAAGACGCTACTAATCATTCAGTGAGCAATACATGAGCATTATTTATTAATATTTTGGTCACCGAGATCACAACACTATTTAAATATACGTACAACTAAGTCAATTGGAGAATAATTCGGATTTAAAGCGCGGTTTAAAATGCAGACAAAATTAAATATCATTATGATATTGCAGAAGAATTTGCTCCTAACCTTTAATTTATAATATTAAACGAATTGATATTCTTGAAAAACTGATAAATATGGATTTTTTTTGTCACTTTTGTGTTATTGTTTTCAATAAATTTCTGTTTCAATCCGCTGTTCAAACCACGACTTGAATCCGAAAAACAATATTAATAATATCTAAATATGTCATACTCTAACTAAAATTCATTGAAATACTCGCGAAATATCAAATACATGAAAATGCTTATCGTGAGAAAATGCTATGGTCAAGCATATCTAAAATGCATATATGTGACGTAATACGCAATATTATAAAAAGACACAGTAAAAAGTAGGGGCAAAACCTTATGAACGTTATCCATGGTTAAATGCCATAATAAAAATGCATTTCAAAAACGTCGTTAATGAGTCTCACTAAATTTCCCGTCTCTTTCATTCATTAATGATCCGACATGAGCAGGAATGGGAAAAAAGACAATTTCAATAAATACTTTTATTTCATGAAAATGTTTTACCGTCTCTTATTCTTTGAAACAAAAGAAAGAGACAGCTATATTTGCTTATAAACCTCTTGTTATGTTACGAAGAGATGTAGCATACATTTCGTTTGCATCTCTTTCCCACAACGTTATAAAATGTTAGTAGAATTGCTGTTATCCTGGTACGTTGAACACACAATTGATAGTTTGCTTGGGAAAATTTAACTTAAGCTTCTTCAAGGAAATACGTTTTTAAAAAATATCATGTGAATATTTTCTGTTAATCCAATTTTTCTTCAAAGCTTAAAGAGTTGTCCAGCAATATTTCTCTTAAATTCATATTAATATTTCACAATGACTTTTCATATTATGAGATCTCAATTATTAAAAATATTCCAATACAGATCTTTCTGCTGCTACCACATTGGCAACATTTTTATCTTATAGTCATATACTGATGTTGAACAAAAAGAGAAGATTTATGAAACAAAGAGTAAAGTCATACACATGCACTTTATATTTAGAGTCCAATATTCATGAAATGACTGCTCTGTGTCTTGCAGTCTCGAGTTTCAAGAAAACATTTTACATTGGCGATATTGTCATAAACTGAGTTAGGTGACGTATTAAACAGGTGAAACATTAGCGAAGTTTTCATTGATTGAGTTGAGTGACGTATATTTTAAGCCTTACTCAAACCTTACTCAACACACCCTAATCAAGCATTATTGGACGTTTAAAGTCTACACCCATGGAAGGGGATTCGATATGTCACATAATAAATATTATAAAAATGTCCGTACAAAGTTTTCTTTTGGATTCTTATCATAGCTGATGAAGCTGGTTTCTGAATCGGTTATTGAAGAAATCGTTTGAGGTTAAAATAAGTATATTTATCATTTAAACTACAAGTATTTGTATAAGCAATATTATAACAACCGTCTTTCGTTTTGTTTTGATTGGATTTTTTTTTTCTTTTATTCTTCACCTAATGATAGAATCTTAGCCCATAATATAATGAACATTAATCATTAAATTGTGTGTTTTAATCAGAACGTGTTAAGCAATTTAGGATCAATTGCATAAATCGTCATAAATAAAAATCCTTATTTGCATCAATATTCTCAAAACTTCATGAAAAACCTGTCAATGATCCAGTAATATTTCTAATAGAAACTAGAAAAAAATAACTATCGATGTCAAATAAATCATTGATTACGTCATATATCTTATGAATACGCGAAATAGTCGAGTAGTAAGTGTTAAACGCGTTTTAAAAACGTCAGAACGCAGGTTTAGTATCAATGTAGGGTGTATCCCCTTCACTGGTCCCACTCGGCTTCGTCGACGCCCTCCATGCTGTCCTGTTCTAGCTTCAAATTCATTGTCACCTTAGCGCTCATGGATTTCATTATCTGCAAAAAGAGCATACTCTTGTAAAGTGTATAATTATTTTTGAAAAGTTTTTTTAACTGTTGTATTAAGAGACAGATTTAATTTCAATAGTTCTGTTCAAATAAAAATAATAAATATATTTAAAAAAAAATACGATTTTACAATTGCTCCCATATGGTATCTGTTATATTTAGAGTATTAGCAAAAAAAATCATTAAATCTTGACGGTCCTAATTAGGTGACTATGATAACACACAAAGTTTAAATTATAGGTATATTTGTCCGTTTTCGAGTTTGATTTAAACATATATACATACAGACGCAGCAAATAAAAGACCGTTAAAAAGTACCTCCTATTTATGTTTGTCACAA
>NC_052128.1:470722-486163 GCF_012273895.1 Zerene cesonia
GCACTTATTAAAGACGTTTAAATAAAATCTTGTCTTTTTAAAAAACGTCCTTCGGTCCGTCGAAATTTGAGTACGTACAGTATAACTACTGAGTCATCATAGTGGTATCTAAATATTATGGTCACTGTCAACTGCAGACTGATCGACTGATTGACATAGTCATCTATCAACGCACAGCCCAAACCACCGGACGGATCGGGTTTAAATTTGCCATGCAGATGGATGTTATGACGTAGACATCCCCTAAGAAAGGATTTTGCTAATTCTTCCGCCAAGGGTATTAAATAGGGGATTAAAGTTTGTACCATGAAAATCTATTAAATCCGCGTGGGCAAAGCCGCGGGAATAAGCTGGTCATAAAATAAACTCACGCTATCCTGTTTATCCTTAGCGTCCATCGGCACGTGCGATTTGATGAGGTCCGGTTTCGGCTTCTGCGCCGGTTTATCTTTCGGCGCGTTCGCCGGCGCCGTGTGCGCCGACACTGGAATGACATGAATAATTAATTAATATATTCAATGACACAATTGATTCCATCTTTTTATGACACGTCTTCAACTATTACAATAATCGCGTTTTATTTATTATTATTTTTTTTCGTAAAATTTTAAGGATTTCACATTAAAATATTGGTCCTTCGTTACTGAATTTTGAACTTTATCATACAAATTAAAAACGTTCTATACTTGTCACTTTTGTACAGTTAAAAAAGTTATACAGTCCCTAAAAAATCTAATAATTAAATTATTTACAATGACATTGTATCAATATGTTATATACAACAGCTTGTTTATCACATGCCCATTTCTATTATCAAAATGTTAATATATTATGATATTTCCTTTTTTTTTTGAAAATCATTATTTACTGTTAATTATACATTTTGAAAAAAATCTGTACTAATATTATAAAGCTGAAGAGTTTGTTTGTTTGAACGCACTAATAAAATAAAGAGATTAGTATGATCCTGCCTGTGATCAAATTTTTTCTATTCTTTCAAAATTTCTCATTTATAAAGCATTTCAATGCTATAAAACTAAAAATTAAAAATTAAACTACTGGTCCGATTTGAAGAATTCTTTCAGTGTTAGATAGCCCATTTATTGAGGAAGGCTGTAGGCTATTACCAGGGGCGAAGGCGGGACGGACCGGTAGCTATCAATAAAAATGTGAAAGCGGTGCACTCACGCGGCTCCATGCCGGGCGGCTGCAGGCTGAGCAGGCGCGGCGCCAGCGGCTCGGCGCGCAGCCACGCCGCCGCGCGCTGCCAGCCCGCCCACGTCACCAGCGTCGGCGGGAACAGGTCGTCTTGGAACAGCTCGCTCTGGTGGACGACGGTCAGTGTTATTGTTCTATCAGTGCGGTGCGCATACTATATAGCAATGTTATTATCATCGGCCTTCCGTTAGGATTCATTTCATAATCCACCATGCTGGTCAAGTGCGGGTTCGAAACGATGTTTCCTTCACTGTTTCAAGCAGTGGTCATGTGAATAAAGCGAAGATATATTGAATACTTATTGCAATGTATTATAATGTATTTGTGTAATCCTGTATTTGATAATAATAATTTCCTACAAAAATGGTCACCAACACGTCCCTGTCGAGAAGGTATCTATTTAAATTCTAAATTAGTATTAAATGACAACAATTTCATATTAAACACATGAGGAATAACACTGATCGGTCGAACAGCCATGGAGGTATAGAATAACAAAAGGTACAATAAAATATAGTCGAACCTCCTTTTTTTGAGAATCTCGGTAAAAAAAAAAAAAAATTATCTATACAAAATAATGGAATAATAAAGGATTATCGTTCTAAATTGGCTTATGCTGCGGAGATTAATTGTATTTACAGAAATATTCGCAATAAATATAATTGAAAACAGAATATAGAATCAAATCAAAACGCTTTCTTTTTCTAAATTTGCCTATGAACATGATGAAAATACTAAATAAAATTTAACTCACCTTAATCCTAGGCACTGTGAATGACAGAGGCTCCACATTCCCATTTGTCAGTCTAAGAGCTCTCGCGAACTCCACCTGCAAAAAAGTAACCCACTGCATTATTAACATACCTAACTTATACACTTTCATCGACTTTTAACACGCGTCTACTGTATGTTTGTAAGTTAACTGACTACTTTAAGACTCCATTTTGACCTACTATTAACAGACAGATCTAAACTTTGTTCACTTATTAAGGATCGTGAACGATACAATTATTTCATGATTCATACTTTAAAGTTCAATTTTCCTTGTTTCTAAGTACTTACTACTTAGCGCGCACAAGTACAGAAGGCTGTCATAGAGCTCCATAGAGTTCTTTTTTCCATTTCAGAAGAGGGAGTCCAATAAAAAAAAAGCAGTAAAAGAGCTTGTTAACCAGCCACCCACCTTCTCAACAGCGAGCATGTTCTTCTGCAGGAAGGCGATGCCCTGGTGCAGCGTGGGCGCGCGGTGGTGCGACAGCGCGCACAGGTACGGCGCCTCCGAGGTCACCTCGTAGCAGTAGATCGTCGAGTCGCCCTATGACCACCACAATATGACTTTGTTAACGTGAAACGACTTTGAAAGCACTATACACGGGATACCATGTCAGAAACCGGAATGGTAACGAATTGGTCTTTAAAGTCTGACATTAATAACTTCAACGTGAATGTGGGTTCGAATGCAACTGTCATCTCATGCCTCATGATAACTGTCTTCTATTCTTTGACATTTTCTATTATTCGAAAGCTTTTTTATTAAAACTATTATCAAAACTATTTATCATCGATACATAAATTTGATATTTATTTATTTAGAATAGACAAATATAGCGTAAAGGCAGTTTACATTTTTTTTTTCAATCTTTAACACAAAAAATGACGCCATACATGCTATGCATGTTTTTCAGGATAACTCACCTGGCAGTACAAAATAAAAAAAAACAATGTATAAAAACAATACAAATTTTTGGTAACATTAATCCTAATGCCTAATGTACTTTGGACACATTAATATCTATGACATGCTATAGATATTTTGAGAGATTGCAACTCACCCGTCCGGTCAAGAAGAGTGTGCCCGAGTCGTGGTCGATGTGCGTGAGCAGGATGGCGGGCGACACGTCCAGCGAGACCGTGCACACCGGCGCCGCGAGCGAGTCCGCGCGGTACAGCAGTATCTGCCGCTCCGATACCCTGCGCACACATATACACCGATATTATAACTGATCATTTGTGAAATAAGTTACAAACTTACAATAATAAATAATTCAAGTAAAATTTATATAAATAATCTTTTATCGGGCTGACTTTATATTTTAATGGCAAAATTTTGCGAGAGCACGTGCGCGTGTTCCGTATATGTGTGAGTTCCGTATATGTGTGTGCGTGTACGTGCATATGTAGGTAATGCGTATACCTGTCGAACCCGGTGACCACGAGGTGCGTGTCGGCGAGCGCCCACACGACGCGCGCGCCGCGGCTGCCCAGCGCGCCGCCGCCGCTGCGGATCGGCGCCGTGGACACGCGCGGGTTGTACACCTGCCGGGAATATATTTGTTTCAATACGTATTATTTTCGAAGAGATACTATGATATTTTTTATGAATTAAGAGGCGTATATCTTGTCAGCTTTTTATTTTAGCAAAAAGAAATATATTTAGAAAAATCTATTTTGTTATTAGGGACCAATACAATTATAGATGTATTGCCATATTTGCGAATGTTTTTTATTTCATCCCGTTACATCCCGCGAATTTATTTACGTAAACAACACTATAGTGTAATCAAAAAATACTCACCCTAATCAATCCATCCTTACACACGGTAGCCAGATACTCCCCGTACAGGGACCAGTCGAGCGCGAATATCTGGTCCGTGTGGCCCGTGAGCGTGATCTCAGCGGTGGGCACCTCCTTGGCGAGGTCCCACAGCTTCACCGTGAGGTCGTGCGCCGCCGTGGTGAGGAGGTCTGAGGCGGTCGGATGGAATCGTATGATGTAGATCTTGTCCGGGTGCGCTGAGAACGTGCGGTTCGGCTCGTTGGTCGATTCCGTGAGACCTGTGGGGAGAGAGTTCAATATTATGGTATATTGGCTAAATTATTTTTAGGGTTTCTAGTATGTTTCGATATTAACAATTGTATGTGCTCATTATTGGTATATTTAAGTTTGTTATAATTGATAAAAAAAGTTTTATCGCTTTAATATCATTTGATATGCTGGTTTTAATTGTGTACAACACCAGTTTTTAGTTATATCTTTGTTTCTTATTTATATTTATAATTTTTATCTCAAGTGAAACAAATCGAAAATTTGATTTATGTTTTTTTCTTATTCATAATAATAAGTGACAGCACGCACCGCCCTCCGGTATGATCCACTCGCGCACGGCGCCGTCGTCGCAGGCGACCAAGAGGCGCTCCGGGCGGAAGGGGTCGAAGGCGAAGTCCTGCAGCGGCGCCGGGTGCAGCAGCGCGTGCGGGTGCAGCGCCGCGGGGTGCGCGGGCGCGGCGCGCGCCGCCGGCGTGGCGCCCGTGGGCAGCTCCACCACCGCCACGCGCCCGCCGCCGCCGCCCGCGCTCACCGGCACCGCGCACCGCACGCCGTTCGCTGTCGACCGTATTGCCTTGCGTTAAGCTCTATATTCATATCACTGATGGTTGGCAATGCTATGTGAACGGCGGGGTCGCCCTCAGTGGCGCAGCTAGGGGGACATGGGCCCTGGTGCATAAGGAAAGAATCGGGCCCTCCTCCCCTCTTTCCGCCTTCCTCCCCTCTTTCAAAGCTGCGGTTAGAGGGCCCCCTGAGTTCCGGGGCCCTGGTGCACTGCACCACCTGGCCCTATGATAGCTACGCCACTGGTCGCGCCTTATTACCAAGAGAAGAGTCAGAGTCTATGTACAGGCTAGCCGCTTATTTATTAAGTCAATGTGCATTAGCAGCTCGTCTAAGGCGGTCGGGCTGTATGCGCATATATAATTATATTCTCATTATCAACTAAGAGATTTCTATCACCAGATGATACAGTGGTACAGTCTATAATATTCTAATGGCAATAATTAATACAACATTATAAGCGCGGCACCGTTCACTGTGACGTATAACAAGGGATTAATGTATATATTCGGGTGTTAGATTAAGCATGGCACTGCGCAATAGATGCTATTCAATGCAACATGTTGCAATTTATAAAGATCTACATTCATATCCATTGATTGCAAGCTTTCACAGAAACAAACTTTATCATTTTCACGTGATAATACTAAATTCCATTTGTATATACGCGAGATAACCTAGTACCCTGACTGTTTTAAACCTCTATTATAAATCCCATCCTATAACACATTTAGCACAGAAAGGGCAAAACTTAAAGTGGACTTATTTGGATTTCTCTTAAAATACAGATTAGAAGAGCTTATTCTACCGCTTACCACAGAAGCCATGGCACTCTCCCGAGATCTGTCGGCTGATGTTCTTGATATTCTCAATATGTGTCGACTTGTGGCCCGGAGTTCCCTTTAAGTGACGAAACTTTGATACTTTTCCTGCGAGCAGAACATCATTTATTCATAACTAGCTTTTGCTCGTGGCTTCGCACGCTTTAATTGGGAGTAGTTTAATAGATGTTATCAAACATATAAACCTTCCTCTTGAATCACTCTATCTATTTAAAAATACCCATCAAAATCCATTGCGTAGTTTTAAAGCTTTAAGCATACACAGGAACATAGGGACAGAGACAGCGACTTTGTTTTATACTATGTAGTGATAACCCTCTTCTACCTTCCTTAATATTTTTTATCATTTTTAACTCCAATAATTAACATAGTGAAATTATATTTAATATGCAAAAGTAAATAATTTTTTTAAGAAATGAATAATGTAACTTAAATATTATCTTTATAAACTACTCACCGAAAACAGTAGACGTCCGTTTCGTAGTGACATTGGGCACGGACGAGCGTTTCTCTTCTCTGTCGGGGCTTTTGCGCGATTTTAGGGAGTCCCTTCGTCTAAAAATCATGAACATTTGAGTGTAAAACCACTTGAGTGAAAAACAAAATATTGTTTTACACTCAAATAATTGCTTAATTAAAAATGAACGTAAAAGTAAACGTAATGTAATTTTATATTATAGGGTGATTGGGTATACAACAATCAGACAATAAAAATTATAATATGTTCTAAACATATCAGTAATTAAAATATTTACATCAACAGTGAATGACAAGTCTTAGTATAGTTGAATTTAGTAAGGCGATTTCGTAACCGCGAAGCTCAAATTACTTCTGAAAATTTATACAATATATTACATGAATCGTTTCTGAACGCATTTTACAGAATCTCTAGTGATTAATTGCGAAACGAATATTTTAGTTCAGTCAGCAATCTTATCCTGCTACATCTTACGATTGCCTATACACTGTACAGTGTACAATAGTACTACTAAATGAAATAACTCTAATACAACCTAAAGCATTCTATCAATCGTGGATTCCTCATTCACTCATCCTACACACACACCACAACACTTTACCTGATCATTCTAATCTCAAACTGACCAAAGAAACCGATATTTTTAACGGTATCTTTTTAAAGGAGTTTATTATAAAAAAAAACAGTAGCAGTCGTGGACTGCCGATAGAAGTGAAAACGGAACTATTAAGTTGAGAGTAATTAAAACTATATGCAAAAATTGTATGAATTTTTTTATGTTTTATTTATTAGTTACATATGATGGGTTAAACAAATCATGAACAAAATATAAATACAAAGTGGTTGAAAAAATAATTAATATATAATTATCTTAATTATACATAGTATTTATATTTACACGAATTTCAATGAATTCAAGTTGCTACTGCGCGTGTATATACTATTATCATTAGCATGTCGGTGACGCGAACCGAGGATTTTACCCTCTACCAAAACGCTCAATTCGCCTAAAGAAGTTTTCACTTCAAAAAAATAACCCATAATACTTACAACACACATACAGACACACAACACACACACACACACACACACATACATACAGAGGGAGTACATGACATGACTTACCTCAGCGGCGCGGGCGAGAGCGGCGCCTCCGCGTCGGGCGCGGCGCTCACCGAGCGCACCTCGTACGCGCGCCGCCGGTCCGCTATCGACTTCACGCCGCTGCAGCGTGCGATACAATGGTTTATATAATAGTTAATATACCACATTTACACTACGTATTTTATCATTCGATCTAGTGCGCGATAAAACTTAAGACGAAGTAGTTAAACAAATTATTAAAAAAGATATATTTTCAATCAAATGCAACACCATAACAAAAACAAAAATAAAAGTAAACACTTGGCGGGACTCGAGATCGTTTCACGCTTACACGCTTGGGTTAGCTTGCAACGGGGAAGATACCAATCGAAAGGGGGGAAATCGGGGGGGGTAAACAAATAATCCCCCTCCCCCCTCAGAATATAAAACTTCTATGTATAATGAAACACGCATAGGGCTGTATATAAATTATAAGATTATAAAAATCTATATTTTATCGAATAAATAGTACAATAAATAATTCCATAGGCATAAGTACTCACTCAGTGGTCTCGAACATTTTCCTCCTATCAGCGGTGCTCGGTGTTTTGGGGATGTAGCCGGAGTCCGAACTGTTGACCTCCTCCTCCACGCTCGTGTCTGACTTGCCGTTCGTGTACTCTTCTGGAATTATTGTGTGAATTCAGATAATCATTGAATTATAAATAAAATAATATCTAATAGTCTATAGATAAGCGACGATTATTATTGCTTATTGCTATTTTCATCTTACTTCAAAAAAAGAGGAGGTCTTTATATTCCAGGACAAAGTGAGTGTAAATTACCTTTAGGAGCCACTTCCACATCGCTGGTGGGAGACAGAGATTTCTCCTTGTCCTCGTCTTTAGGCGTCGGCGCTGACGTCACTGGCATCGAACCAGATACAGGTGAAGTCGCTGCAATTTAATGAATTATTATTTAGAAATATTTCATCACTAATATAATAAAAAGGAAACACTTTGTTAGTGTGCATGTTTGTAATGCTTTCACATAAAACTACTGGACAGATTTCAATAATTTTTACACCATGACAAAAACTGTATTATCTGTACTTCTCACTAATACTTAACCTACCTTTACGTACCACGGGCGCAACTGGAGCGAATTGCTAGTTCAAAATAATAGGTTAAAAATTTCGGAGTCTAGTACATATACATATGCAATTTTTTTGTTACCAGGCGACCAGAAACCCAAGCGGAGTGAAGTAAACAATAAGCTATATTCACCATTATCGCTCTTGACCCCCGGCACGGCGGGGACCGAGAACACTTTGTCGAAGGAAAACTCTTCGCTGCCGGCGGACGCGGAGAATGGCTTCGGGCCGAGACGTGG
This sequence comes from Zerene cesonia, assembly GCF_012273895.1. Lineage (NCBI taxonomy): Eukaryota > Metazoa > Arthropoda > Insecta > Lepidoptera > Pieridae > Zerene > Zerene cesonia. Next base: position 479,127 of record NC_052128.1, read on the forward strand.
CTGAAATATTTCCAGTATATAATATTATGTAAAAATTAGTATTTAAATCGTATAAATGTAAAAGTTAAAACCCGTTTAACTAACTGTAAGTCCTTCGTTAGAACCAGTTTTAAATAGGAGAAACGCTTTAAAAACTAGAGTATAGTGTATTTTCCAAACAAAACGTCTTTTACACTATTATTTCGATATACCATCTTTATTTAGATTACGTGTAACAGAAGCATTCAGTCAAAACTAGTACTACCTGGATAAACGACTTCGTTGTAACGAAATTCTGGTTTAATTTTAAACATATGTAATGCAGTATGTAGTATACAGAAAACTTTTATACAAGAATAACAAGTAACTTTAAATGCCTACAAGCTTATACAAGTTTAAAAAGTAAAGAGCAAAAAATAAATAAAACGCCGTGTCTAATTACAAACAATTTATCTTATGCAAAACAAACCACGTGCATATATGGTAAGGCAACAAAACATCGGTGATAAATATTTAGCATTGTAATAAAAAAAAATGTGTAGCATTCAGACAAATGTAGAGTGGCGGAGTAATTTCAGAAGCGTTCATTTTTCTATAAATAACATGTTATATTTTATTTCGAGAGATTTATTCCACTGTAAAGGTACTAAAGTTTTAAATGCAACAATAATTTTTTGAACATTAAACACACATTTTCCACAACAAAAGGTCCCCAATGTTTCTGGGGAGATACGTCTAAAATGACCAAATGACAACATTTGCCTCTCAATGACAAAAACAATCACGTCAATCTTTTGAAAACCCACGGCGTTATCCCGCAACAAAACCAAAGTCTATAATCTAAATATTAAGTCGAATTTAGAATCTTCACAGTCGGAAATGGAGCTGGCGGGAAGCCTGAGCGCTACCACCGCCTATAAACATTTAGAGGGGCATAAGGTCCATTGCAGACCTTACGCCTCTACAAATGGATTGCCGACTTTTGGAAAGGGATAAAGAAAGGATTGGCGAAAAGAATAAAAGAAAGGACTGGGAAGGGTAAAGACAGGGCTATAGGCCACCGGCTCCCCCACTCACTGGACGAAACACAGCAGTATGCTATTTCACGATGGTCTTCTGTGGGTGTGTGGTACTTCCCCGGTGCGAGCTGACCCAATTCATGCCGAAGCGTGCTCGACTACCACATACAAAGCTTCTTCTTAGGAACGTTGGTAAAAGCGAAAAAAGCTCAAGCCTCAAACATGCCTCCAGATAAAATAAAAAAGAACATGTAACATACAATGTGTAAAGAAAAAAAATCACATTCTAATAATGTGTATAAAATAAAACAACACGCACACTCCACTCTAATACCTTATAACCCGATACAGGCATCGCAGTAGTCCTGGGCTTAGGTTTCGGCGCCTCGAGGTCATCGCTCGCAGATCCAGCTTCCGAAATGGACGATCTGGGCAATGGCTTCGGTACCTGAATGCCATTGATCAAACTGTTACTCCTGGAAAGCGTTTCACTAGAATCCGAATCGGTCTTTTCCAGACTCTGAGCTTTTTCCATTTCATAGTCTTTCTTCTCATCGCACCCATTATCTGTTATCTTCTTGTGGAATCCGTTTTCTTTTGTGTACTCTTTGGGTTCAACTTTTTGTTTCTCCATGCCTTTTATCATATCTTTAACGTTAATAAAATCAATTCTATCTTCTTCTTTCTCAGGTGTTTGTATAGTCTGTGGTTTAGGTGCTGACTTAACTTCCGTTGTAGTTGTGACAACTTTAGTGTCACCTTTCTTCGGAACCGGCATTGCTAGTATATTCTTGACCAGTTCTTCTAAATTCCCCCGATGTACCTGTAAGGGTTTATTTTATGTACTCATAGCTTTAATCTGTCGCAATGAGCATGCAGACAGCACTTAAATAATAAAAATAAAACAGCATATAATCTATAAGCTTAAAAAATAAAAATAAACAAAAAACATTACTTACTCAACTAAATCGCCCAAATTAAACCACTAACTACGGGACACTACGAAATAAAGGAGAATACTAAAAGCGCACACCAAAATAATATCACAACTGAAAATCACACAAAACAAAAAATCAAAATAACCCCGTAATGCACTTTAGTTTAGTATCATAATAAGTAAATAAGAACCAATATAATTTGCAACCGTAACTCATTGCAAATACGTGTAAATAAGGGAATAACTAATTGGTTAGTAAATTAAAATTCCTTATAGTAACATTATAATCTAAAACAACTACGTTATTTTAATTTATAACCCTTCGTATATTATTATATTGCCTATAACATAACCTCAATTTGATACATACATTTTTCTTATTTTTTTTTAGAAACCCTAAAATTAGTAGATGTTTAATAGGAAACTCATAAATTGACTACGACTTCTTTTTAAATTGTTGATGTTTGTTCCATGAGTTCCAACAAGCCAATTCCAATATCTATTATCACCCAAAACAACCGACAAATTCAATCTATCAACATACCTGGGTAGAGTTGTTAGCGTCCGGATGCAAGGATATATTGGGTACTGGATAGTCCAGCTTGTCGAGCCACATCGGTGCGCTGAGGTAGGTGACTGCGCCGCTCGTGTCCGGGTACAGGTCCGCGTGGTAGTCGCGGTAGCTCTGGAAATAAACATCCCATTTTACCAAAGAGATTACTAATGAGCAATATAGCCGCCTTTTGTACAATATAAATCACTCTCTTATAGCAACTTATATGCCAATTGGTATTGTACAGTATATTGATCTATAAATGAATATATAGAAAGTAAAATTAAAACCAATTTGAGCAAAAAACTTTTTTTTATTTTTCAGCTTTTTTCAAGAAACAAACCTTTCTCGGCACTTGGTACATGATGGGTACGACGGAGGAGCCGGCGAGCTGCAGCACGCGGTTCACCTCGCCCTCCATCACGCGCAGCGCCCGCTTGGGCACCAGGCAGGCGCCTTTCGTCTGCTCACCTGGTGAATTTGTGTTTAAACTCATCAGATAATTAGTTGTACTTTGTAAAATAGACAGGAAAGAAAACTCTCTCTCCCTCTTTTCTCTCATCATACATCTTCCTTAAAGGCCGGCTTAACAATCTCCATACTGTTTGTATTGTGGATGCAAGTTGATAAGCAGACGATTCTGCTCGATTGTTTGCTTTTTACACAAACAATTTTTTTTTTGCAGGATGTTTGGGGCAATAAATGTTACTGATTACGATAAAAAAAAGTTCTCCAAGATCGATCAAGGACTGGAGTACCCAACCGTAATTCATTACTAATACATATCAATAATTAAATAACACTCAACATGACGTGAGAAATTTATGCAAAAACAAATATCCCGCTTTTACATACACGAAAAAAATTTCAACTGCTTTATTTTCTTGTTCAATGTGAGAGTGAATTTTTCATAAACATAGATGAAACATTTCACTTCAAAGACTTGCCTGACGAAAATAGAACAAAGTTAAAAAATAAATTCGGAACGACAATCGTACAATGCGCCAACGAAAAAAATAAATAAATGAGAAATTATGAAGTATGTTTTAATGCCCTCCTTCCTTCCCATTACTAAGTACAAATTACATAATAAAAATTTATAAAAAAAATCAATTTTTTTCTGATTTAACTATTTTCAATTATATTATAATCAATAAAAAAAAAATTAACATAAACTATGTTATTAACCAACCCGAATGCCGTAACCCCTCAATCAAGTACGGCTCCTTATCAGTCAATTCCATATACAGTATCGTTGTATCGCCCTTCCCAGCGAGGAACAGCATATTGGTGTCCGGATCGAACAGTGGCATCAGCACTCCCGTGGAGCAGTCGAGCTCGAGGGTCTTCTGCGTTTGAGACAGGTTGCGAATATCGCGGATCATTATTTGACGGAGACGCGCTGAATCGAAACCTGCGATAGGAGATACAATTTAAATCACACTTGGAATTGTAATAATTATACAAATACATATAGCTGAAGAGTTGTTGAACGCGGTAATGTAAGGAACAGAGATAATTTTGAGACCCGAGAAAGAACATAGAATAGTTCTTATTACGGAAATCTCACGACAACGGGAACGATGCGGCCAATACCCCGCATCTGTCTACCTTGTCTCTACAAATTATAAAGTAAAGTCGCTTCCCGCATCTATCACTATGTATGCATGCTTAGATCTTTAAAATAACTCAACGGATTTTGATGGGTTTATTTTAATTGATAGTGATGCATGGGGAAGGTTTATACGTTAATTCAGAATTTAACGTGGGCGGAAAGCTTGTTTATTCATAAAATGGAACGCTATTTATATGCATGCAATTTTATTTTATTCGCGCTAAATGTCACATTGCGGAAATGTGGTCGCAATAACTTCCGATTTGCATTTATATCCATGACAGAGCTATAGTAATTAGGAAATTTACTATTTAAATTAAAAAATACATAGACAAATATTGCAAGAAATGGGGATGTCTATAAATTATTCATGGAAATAAACCAATAAATTACAAATTTATGCGAATGTAGAATACTAAAACCTCACCTGTAGTAAGTATCCTATCTGTATCACCGAGCCACACGAGCCGACTATCCTTGATATTCTGATGGCTGTTCGCCACATTGAGCACGGGCGAGTCGACACGAGGGTCCAGCACTCGCACCTTCTTATCCTTGCAGGAGGTGGCCACCAGCTTGCCGTCCTTCTTCCATGATGTCGACTGTATCACTTCTGTGTGGTCTTTGTTTACTATTAAAAAAAATATATCGTTAAAAGTATTAAGGGATTAATTAACAAATTTATAAATATTCACAAAAGTTGAGTAAATAAAATTAATAATTATTCTTAGGCATTTTGCACAATGCAATATCCAAACCCGTGATAAAGAGTAACAACAATTATTGTTTACAGTGAAATGTTAAATGGGTTATTATTAAAGGAAAACTTAAAAAAGAAGAATTGTTTACATTAATAATAGGTAAATAAAAATGCTATATGTTAACTTAGGTAAAACAAAACATGAGCTCATATATATATATTATGTCATCCCAAATTTTCCTGATACTACACACAATAAAAATTATAACCTACCAAAAGCCTCCTTCTGCTTCGTTAAGTCCCACAATGCAAGTTCATGTCCAGACGCGACATGAATCAAGCCATCAGCAACAGGGTGAAAGCCAACATTCTCCACTCTGCGTTGCTTTTGGGACAGAGTACATTCGGGTGTGGAGAGAGACTCCTTGAGACCCTCTGGTGGAATATGCCATACTTTTACCTGTAAGATTAAATTTCGTATAAATATGTAGTGATTTAATAGAACGTATGATAAGTTTACACTTGTATCAACAAACACAATTTTAACAGACCACAAATTCAATGAAAATGTAATTGCAACAAATGTAACAAGTCTACTGGATAAAATAAAAAGCTTTACAATATTTCTTTACATGGTGCATTTTTATTTGTCAATCATTTGAATTAAACCCATAAATAGTCAGGAATTAATTGCCTATCTTCATAACAATAAATACAGCAGGATGTGACATTGCGTTAACATGTTTAATCTTATTAAAATATTGGATTATTGAATCAATGTTTAAACAAATTGTCATATATATGTATCGATGGATATTGCAAGTACTGTCTATATCTTATCTATTCAACAAAAATAGAATTGAGTATATTTCCCGTGAAAGAGAGATTACAGGAAAAGTTTTGATAAACAATGTTGGACCAACATCTTTTATTAGTTTTGATTTTAATTACCTTTAGAATGGTTTATGTATGAATTTACATATATATGCTTAGTGAATATCATATGTTGACAAGCTATATTTATTGATTTTACTATATTTAAAGGTTTACAAATATTCTTAGACCTTTTAGTGTCACTAAATAAAGTTATTAATGAAAACATTATTTTAGTAAAAATACACAACACAATTTTATATTAAAAGACAATATTTTATCAAATTCTTTTCTTTTTTTTTCTGGAATGAGGACTATTATTTACACAGTAGCCACAATCCTAAACATTTTTTCTTAGCTTATCTGTTTAAAAATAAAAATACTCATAAGAATTCATAGTTGAATATGAATTAAATAATTAAAAGAATAATACTAAATTGTTTCTGAAAGGAATCATGATTTGATCACTCATTATCAAAGCAAGATTGAAAATTCTCAAACAACAAAGTTTAGCAGCACTCAAAGCTATTAGAAAGGTGAAAACACTTTCAATGCTTCAGTCCACATATAGGTTAACGAAAATTGAACATATACCAAATACAATTACTATGTACTGATTTTGCAGCTCAATCTAAGTGTTGTTTATCATAAACATAGTAATAAAAATAGAACAAATATTAATATCAAAGGCTTATGCCTTAGTTCAGTAGTGTCATTTAAAGGCCATTAAATTGGCTTAATGATTAAATAATAATTGTATTAGGAAAGATAAAAGATAGAAGCAAAATCAAGACAATATCAAAGTTATCTATAATACAGTAATTTATAAGTGTGTTCTACTACTAATAATGTTATACTACTTATTAAGGTATACAACTACACTAACACAACCGCAATATTTAAGTCCAGGTTGCTTTATTGAACAATTTCACTATCCACACCAAAATTATGGCTTAAAAACTCACCAAAGAATCCTGTGAGCCAGTGAGCAGCAGGCCGTCGTGGAATGGTGAAAAATCCATATCGGTAATTGTATCAGAATGAGCATGCAACAGTGGCATAGTCTTGCTCTTCCTGCCACAGTCATCCAGAGGTAGCACAGCCATGCTGGAGCCTACATGCTCCCAGTTGAACGCCATAAACGCTGCCGACGCACATATATTGTTCCCATAAGTCTGATACGAGCCCACACATATATCTCTAATGCATGCTTCGGGCTTCGGCACGATTGGTGCCGCATTTTTATACTTAGAGGCTTTAAAACGCCAAGCCATTTTATGCCAATAAAATGTTTCAGTCTTTTAATTTGGAATGTTACAGCCTTAGGTGGTGTACCTAAAAAATAAAGACAAAGGTAACAG